>NW_027103683.1:0-5968 GCF_902728285.1 Clytia hemisphaerica | reverse complement strand
AAACAATACGCCCAAATCGACGATAAATCATCGAGCAATTAGACGTACAGTTTGGCGTTTCCACAGGGGAGTATACTGTGGCCCGATCTTGTTCAACTTGTATGTGACCCTATAAACACCAACGGTCCGAGCACATACCTGCTATAGTGCCGATGAGACTACCTACTACTACTCCGACACACAAAGATCCAAGAACTGCAGAGCGCCATCGAATCGGTCCAAAATGAAATAGACAACATCAACCTTTGGTCTGAGCAAAACAATCTTTGTCTAAACCAAAAAAACAAAAATGACAATCTTTTCGACCAGACAACTTGCACAACGCCATTCCCTCGCGGAACTCGTCACGGTTATCAAAAGCGTTGGACAGGATATTGAACAGGTCAAAAATTTCAAAATTCTCGGTGTTAGATTTAATGAGCATCTAGACTGCAGAACATGTCAACATAACCATGAGATCTTGTTTTGCCACGTTACGCTGCTTAAAACGATTCAAGAACACCGCATCATGGCAGCAGCGCAAGATGCTTATGGAGTCACTGGTTCTCATAAACTGACATATGGCATCGCTTTAACTATCCGATGCTACAAAAGCCCAGATTGAGGCGTCTTCAGAAAGTCAGAACGCCCGCCCTGGCTTCGTGCTCAAACGTTATGCCAGAACCAGCGACGTAATCGATCTCGAATGGTTACCCAGTTTCTGAGATGGTTGATCTAACAATCGCCAAGATTGCCCATAGTGCTCTCCACAACCCCAGCTGGCCGTCATACCTCAAACTCAATAGACAACCGGATCCAGACAGAGAGCTCCGAAATGGTATTTGGTCGCACATGACATTGAGGACAATCTCGTCTAACTGGCACCTTTGCACATGAGGCCGCAAAATGCTTCAACAACTTGCCTGTTGATATCAAACGAATTGACAAAAAGGAAAGCTTTGCTGATAAATGCTGGAATTTTTATTTTGATAGGGCGCTAGCCAAATCTCTAAGCTAATTCAATTCAACCTCGAGTCACAAACTTAATCAACACAGTCGATCTAGTATCTGATACTTACGTGTAGTCTTTAGCATTTGCAGCCTAGTCTATTTTCTAAGGTCATTTATTTTCAATCACTTGCTATATATTTGGACTCACTGTTCTTGTGTTTTCTAGCCCACCAGCGATTCTAGCGTTCCCCTTCTGATATATTTATTTTATGTTAATATTTATTTTATTTTATCTAAAACATTGTTCTAGCATTTTATATTCCTAAATGAGACCGAACCTATATTCTATTTTACCGCAGCCATTCCACAATTTTGCCATCACAATATCTACAAATTTAACCGAATGGTTTTAGTTTTTGGATGTTAATTCGATGTTGCGCTATTACGTCTAGTCTATTCTAATTCGAATTTTCTTCTCAGTTTGATCTCCTATGAATATATAAAATAGTATCATATAAGTAGTTTTTCTCCCTAATATTGTAATATTTACTATTTCATTGCATAACTAGGACTTTGACAACCTACACAATTCGACCTATGTGCTTTTTTTATCTATATCATCTTATCCGACGAACCTATTTTTCAGCGTCTTCTATATTAGGTTGCCCATTGATTTACTATTTCTATACTATGTAGCCGACCAGCCCACTAAGCTTCCATTAATGATTTAGCTGTCCACTTCGTATCAGTTTGAATCGTAGAATTTTATATACATTTATATACATAACATATATATAAAATATTTCAACTTCTTGTAAGAAGAACCAAAGACTTATAACCAAAACAAGACGTCTAAGCGCATAATTATGCAAAATTATCTCATTGTTCGAACAATAAAAATAAATTTCCTTTGATCCGCACGTTAGTTGCCGACAAGATTAAAAAAAATGGCCGCCAAAACTCGAAGGCCACCAAATTTGGAACTACTTGTCCATGTATTTTGCTAATTATGGTCTAATTATCATGAAATATGTCAACAAATTGGATTGGTTTGATTTTAGAATAATTATTCTTTCATTTCTGCTCTTTGAACCTTGAACTTTGGCCAGAAGGAAGGAATTTCGCAAAAACAAGATGGCTGACTGGTTTCTGAGTATTTGCTATAATGACCCAAAGAATGGCTTGAAATACTATGTTAGAGAATTTTTTGATGATTAAAAATAATTTTCTAGCATTGTAATATGACCAAACTTTAAGTCCATACCATTCTTTTTTGTGGCCTGGCTCTTTTCAGACTGGCCTGGCTCAATGTTTTTGTGCTATTTTTTGTGAACTGTCAGACTGTGTTTTGTTGGAAATTGAGGTTTTCAGTTAGTTTACCTGGCTTTATGTTTGTTCAGATGAAAAGTATTCGGCTCATTTGATTTCGATATAACTTTTTTCAATTTATTTAGGTGTAAAATATATATAATATAAAAAAACATCAAAATAATCAACCATAAATTCTGTATATATCGTATATATCCTGCTCCTTGAAAAGGCATTTCAAAAACAGATGGGCGACTTCAAATCAAGGATATCTTCAACAAACAAGATCTATTGTGATTAGAATTGAAATATATACATCTAACACCCAATTGCCAATGCTGAAAAATATTTTGTCGCAGTGACTGAATGATGGTTTTTGAATCATAACTTTAATTTTCTGGCTATTTTATTATAACACTGGAATCAATTTGTCACTGGATGGATTCTTTGGATATCTTGATATATGTGGCTTGGCTGGTAGACTTGGTAGATTAGAATTATCAACAGCGATGATGAAAAGATTGCTACTAACACTAACAATATTTGGAATATCTTAAAATTTGGATAATGTATTGTTCACACTGTCACTAGAGACTAGCTCACAGCAGGCTACAAACTGAAATTGTGAGGGTTATTGCATCAGTATATATATGAAAATATTTGGTACCCCAACCGTGAAATTGTGATGTATGTCATTTGTAGAAAGTGGACTAAAATATACAATTGATTATGCCTGGGTCATTGACTAAATAAGCGCCATCTGCCATCTCATGGTGCATGGACAGAATCTGAGATTTACAAAAATAACGTACATTCAATTGGCTAAAAATGGAAAGAGTATTGAAAGCTTGGATATTACTTTTAAAACAGTGTGCCAGATTTTTAATTTGGCAAGACTGGTTTCTGGCAAATGAAAAAAGTATTGCTTGTAGATAATCTTGAACAAATTTATATAGATGAATTCTTTGGCTAGGTAATTTTAACAAATTATAGAAAGCAAACAGAAGCAAACTATATAAATTAATCAGTCAGTCATCATAATGAAATTAATTTTGAGAGGTAATTTTGGAGGTATATAGTTCTTAATATTGTGAAATGCTCTGACTGTTAATACCAAAATTATTTGTTTGTGTAACTATTTTAATGTAGCGTAAGGGACTTATTGTCTATACTTTGTCATCTAAGTATCATTTTCAATCGTCAATTTTTAATCCTCAGAAAAAATTAAATCAGGTCATCTATTTTCAAAAGAATTGCCTATTTTTGTCTATTATTGTATTGTGTATTTGAAAATTGTTTTTTGTTTGTTTCTCAGTATTACCAAACAATAAATTAATGATTTTGTATTTTTTGATTAGATTGTGTTATGCCAGTTAACTAGGGTCCTGGTTAAAGATATGTTACATGCATGAGTTACTTTGTTCATTTGTGTCCAGACATTTTTTTACAAATCTCGAGACTGATAGTTGTTAACAAAAATTACAAGTATTTTTGTGATTTTGGTCTTGATTGGAAATGGTTGACAAATTCTGAAAATTTTCAAATACCTTGAGGGAACCTTTTCTGGTGGGAACTAATTTTGGCAGGCAGCAAATATCCTAAATTTTTTTAATTTTGGTCGGAACTTATTTTGGCGAATAGTGAATTTTTTTAATTTTGGCAAATGACAGCATAAATCTCTTCTATTTTGCCTTATTTTGAGCAATTTTGATGAATTTCAGGGTTATTTAGGCAAGGAAACAAAAAATTTAATTTTGGCGGGAACTTATTTTGGCGAGTGAGCAAAATATTTAATTTTGGCAGGAACGAACTTTGGCGAATTTCGCCTAAATTCCCAAAATTAGTTCCCTTAAAGGTACTTATTTTCTAAATAGGAAGTGATGAGTCAAAACAATCCCATCATTTTTCATTAAATTTTTCACATTTTTATGGTACTGTAATTTTTATCATAAAAAAGTGAAATGATCAAACAGGCATTAAAAATAACAGGAGACTTGTTAAAATTTTATGTCAGAATCTCCTCAAAAGTTTGGATCAAAATATTGAAAATTGAGTGAAAAAAAATTCTTTAATTTTTCAATTCAATTACAGTATCAGTCTTTGACCCAAACATTGATTCTATCTTTTCAAAACAATATGATTAACAAAAATTTTTAGAATAAAAAAAACTTATACACTGGGCAGTATCTTTGTTTAAAAGAAAAATTTAAAACTTTTAATAAAATAAGGTCCATAAAAGGCTCTAACTACTCTTGGGTACCTAAATAAATGGGGGTTTGGAATAAGCCAGATAGGAGAATTTATTTATTAGCGGGGGAGGGGAAGCTTATTAGGTACCCAAAAGTACAGTTTTATATCGTAGATATAGTTTTAGTAAAATAGAGTTTAAAAAATGTTTGTATGTCATTCAAGTCCATCGTAAAATATCACGATTCCCTCTAGTTGAGTGTCTACTACCATGATTATTATTTCTTCATTCCAATATCGATATTAACACATATAGGTATATTAAAATAGTCAATCAACATCTTGTATATATGTACTATGTCATTCAAAATACCAAAAATATTCTCAAGTTTCCAATCAATTTAATTGAATGTCAAGAGTATGAATTCAATAAGATTGGGTTAATCATTCCACCATTTATGAAATCAGCCTTTTTAGAGTTTCATATATCTGCAAGTTTTGCAAACACCAAAGTTAAGTAGAAAAGTGATCAGCCATAATAAATGATAAACATTCACAACATATTAGTTCTTTAACTCGCTTTAACTCATCTGTCTTTTGGTACTGTAGGCCAGGTCGTCCTCAAAAGTTTAAAAGTGTCCTAAAGTCTTTGAAGCTCATCATTTGATCATCTTTGAGTACATCTTTCTGGTTTCCAATAGTTGTTGACGATCAACTGTTAGATATGAATATAGAAGGCAGTTTTGATGTTGATATATCAGGCTGTCGGGTTTCCTTTAGCACTTGAGGAGAGGAGCCCATATCATAAAACTTCAATTTGTATCTTTCTGTTACGAAGATGATTTGATTGCCAGTAAAACATTTTCACATTCATTTAGATTAGAACGAAGTCAGAGTTTCTAATTTTCTAATCAAAGTTTTTCTGCTTCAGCCATTTTGAAAATTTCGACGAAAATTCTGAGAAATTAGTAATATTGATTATTTTTGCTGACTCGGCAAAACAATTGTTTTTATTGCTGACGCGGCAAAATTGATTGTTTTCGTTCACTAATTATGCGGAAACCCTGTAGATATAGTTTATTGTATTAGAAGAACAATAACACGCTATCTGATGAGATCTAACTAAGGTGAAACAATGGTTAGACGTCTTGTTTTGGTTATAAGTCTTTGGAAGAACCAATATACTTTTGGAGATCAAGAAATTAATGATGAAAAAAAAAAAAAAAAAAAAAGGTTGTTGACGTCATTTATTTCGACTTTGCAATAGCCTTTGACACCGTTCCACATCGTAGATTACAAAGAAAACTCGAATCGTATGGTATCAGAGGAAGGGTACTTTGTTTGATGAAAGTATTTTTGTCCGATCGTTACCAATATGTGAAGGTCAATGGAAAGTTATCTAAGAAATGGCAGGAGCAAAGTGGTGTACCTCAAAGAAGTTTCTTAGGTCCACTCCTTTTCGCTATTTACATTAATGATCTAGCTGAAGTCACCAACTTAGAAATGTTCCTTATTGCCGATGACACAAAGCTGGTTGAAGAAA
>NW_027103682.1:271799-398879 GCF_902728285.1 Clytia hemisphaerica | reverse complement strand
AAATAGAAATACAGGGGGTCACACTACTGGCTACAGGAACTGAAAGCAAGCAATTAAGGCCAATATTTTTGGTTTTTCTGAAGGACAAAAGGTACAGGAAGCTTTACTGAAAGAGGGATAAGGCTGGGACAATCTATTTAAAAGATATGGACATAAAAAAGGCACTTTTTTGGGTGATAATTAAGGTTTTACTTAGAAACTTTAATTCTCTTACTCCCGTCTCGGGCCCCCCCCTGATATGAGCAAGGGAACCATGTTGGCCGCCCCTACTGAAAATTTCAGATCAAAACAAACAAGGAATTAATTCCTGTAACTCGAAGAAAATTGGAAAAATCTGGTTTTTGACTGTTTCTGATCCTAAAGTGCTATTTTTTGGTAAAAGCTATGCAATTTATGTTTGGGTCTCTAGAAAGCTTACCCATTCATTGTTAATACATTTTTTATTTGAAAGTATATAATCTCTTCATGGAATAAAAAGATATAGTCAAATCTTGTAGGGTCATTTTTCAAAAAATTTTTGCCAAATTCGATTTTCGCATTTCGCCATTTTACCCTACGCAATTGCACGTGTCCAGATCTCGATGATTTCTGCCATATTCTGAAAACTGGGTTCCTTCTCCCCCGTAGATCTTTTTCTTGGGAAGTTGATCTTCAAATTAGTTTTCAATGTTGGCTTGGTTCAAATTTTTTCATCTATCAGTCAGGAACAGTCGCCTTATTAGGAGACGCCTCCTGATTAGGAGACCCGTCGTTGATTCCATATGGTGATTTTCAGAAAAATCCACCGGTGGAATCAATCACAATTCTAATAATCCATAAGAACCAATCAGAAGTAAGAATCTGTCTTCTGAACAAAAGCGTCTCAAAAAGAAAAATGGCGGACATGAAAAAAATCAAGAGGGGCTTCCTTGTAGTGCTTTATATTAGGATTGTGATTGATTGCACCGAGAAATTTCGATAATTTTTTTAAAACTTTACCAATTCGAGGCTGCTCTTTCCATTAAAACTAGTTTCAAAATGCGCGGAAAAGCCTAAAGCCCTTAAAATTGAGATAAAAGTTTTATGTCTCCTAATTAGGAGACGGGTCTCCTAATCAAGCGACCCCGAGCGACCTACATGTCTCCTAATCAGGAGACGTCTCCTAATCAGGAGGCGTCTCCTAATCAGGAGGCGTCTCCTAATAAGGCGACTGTTCCTGACTGTCTATGGCTCAAATTTTAGGCAATTTTTATTAGTTTTTGAAAATGTTAATTTCATTAAAAAGCGGCTCCAGGTTATTTTCTCATAAATTCCGTTAGAAACTTTGCAGCGCAGCGCATTTTTTTGCTTGGGCCAGGCCCAATTGATAGTTTGGTTTGTTATGTCCTCCGACTAACTGTAAATTTTTGAGAAAAAGTGTTTCACTTTGAGTCGGAAAAATCAAAAAATTTTTACCTCCTTTTCTCATGATAACTACTATCTCTGAGGTCTTTTTTTATAACTGACTGCTTTGGGCCCGACCTCCCTACTTATACAATACGGCTAGTTCAAAGCTTCTAGGACACGAACCAAACAATCAATTGGGCCTAGCCTTGCGAGTCAAGTAAATGATATAGCGCCTTCACAGCATTAATCTTTGAGGGACGCTAGTGTGACTAACTGTCAACACATTGCTTATTGCAATACCTAAGACAAACTTCTTACAACTGTATGTTTTGCTTTGCTTTGGCTTTGGGTCTACACAACCACACACCCCCATAGCCCTTTCTTCTTTTGCTATTATAAAAAAGAGTCATACCTCTGTCAACTGGGCTTCAGCTTGCCCCCTCGTTTCAGGGGAAGGTTCTAGTGTGTTTAGAAATAAGTTTGAGATATGCTGTGGATCCATATTCCTGATGTTACTGATGGAAAGATGGGCAAAATTTGAAGAGAATGACCTGTCCAGTGACCACACGATGATTTTCACAGCTTATGCTACCATTTTGAAATTTAGAGCAATGTGATTGCAAATGACGACGTATTCTTTCTCCGCCGTGGTAGCTTTTTGTACTGAGCTAAAGACATGCAACCTTATAAAAGGAGGAGTGTTTGCAGACTGGGGAATCTCTATATTATTATGACCTTATTATCGCTTTCGTATTATGGGCTTGAAATTAAAAGAATTGAGTACCTTATAAATTTAAATAAGATCTTAAGATAAGAATTATTACATTCTATTCTGACATATTTACATCTTTCCAAAGCTTAAAACATGAAAACCCGGGGGGGGGGGTACTAGGTTTACGAGGTGACGGGTATGTCCGAGCCGAAAATCGAAAATCGACCCTTTGAGAGACAAAATTTCGGTGATTTTGGGACCCTTTGAGAGACTTTTTCCTTAATTTTGGTCCATTTTTTCCAAACTTTGGTTTGATTTTCACCAAATTTTGGTCAAAACAAAATTTTGGAAATCGTCAAAATCGTGACCCTTTGAGAGAGAAATTTTTGATTTTCGTGATTTTGGGACCCTTTCAGAGACTAACTTTTGAATTTGTACCCCTTTGAGAGACTTTTGAGGAATGAAAAAAGGTACCCTTATGGCTCGCACATACCCGGCACCCATTTTGCCTAAGTACCCCTCCCCCCCGGGCATGAAAACCAATTCATCATTGATGGCATTGATTGAAAAATGTTGCGCAACTAGAATTATTTTCTTTATGATGTCAGAAGCGCGCGAAAATATCAAGGGTGATTCCCGAGCGCGGGAAATTTAATGATCGAAAACGAAACTAAGATCGAGAGACTGTGGACTGCTCAAACTTGAACAAGTCATCTTTTCATCTTCACACTGTACTGAACGAATGAAATGAAAATAAGAGAAAGAGAAAGAGAAAGGTTTAAGTAAGTAGCTTCTTTATTTTTTAGTTTTTTTTGACCAAGCAAATTCTAAGTATAAGAATTTTACATGCATGGCTACAACCTCGTTCCCTGCGCATTATCAGCTTTTTTATGCTTAGGGGAGCCGTCCATATTCATTTGACAACGCAAAACGTCAAATTGACGTTATGAGGGGGTGGGGGGGTTTTCAAAAGTTAGGTTTGACGTTATAAAAAATCAAAGGTGTACCTTTTTGTGAAAATCGCGGATACTTGTAACCACCAACCACACTATACTTTATAAGCTTTCCAAAACATATTCGTGTATGAAATACATGAAAATTTGCGTCATTACACCATATTTTCATTGTTTGCGCGATCGAGCGAACCACATCGCACAAGTTGGCAAAGAAGGTGGTACGCCTAAAACACGGCACGGCCCTAGCGCCAAGTGGAGCTTTTAATTTCTTTTTAAATAAAGGTCATTAGTTAAAAGAACACATACACGCATGGGTACAACCAAGTACGGACTTTGCGACGGAACGGGAAAACTTTGATGAAAAATGGCTACAATCTTTGGTATACATCAGTACATCGCTTGACGTTATCTGTGGGGGGTGGGGGGGTTCAGAGGATAACGTCAATTTGACGTTTTGCGTTGTCAAATGAATATGGATGGGTCCCCTTACTGATAGCGCTAGATAATACCCTGGCATTGGCTAGTTTTCGAACGCGCAAGATTACGTAATTCAAAAACAAAACGTCAGATTTCATTCGTTCCTGGGTTTGAAACCATTGTATTGCAGTGTAACTTTGTAACGTCAGATTTTTTTATGACGTATTGTTTTGAGAAGTTCCCCCTCTGAGAGGGGGAACTCGCATCAGCCAACACCAGGGTATTCTCTGGCGTCAATCAGTAACGTAAATAAAGCCTGGGATACACGGGGACGAGGTTGGCATGGCTATACACAACTCTCTCTCATCTCTAGCACACAAAAATCACTTTCTTATAAAAAAATGGAATCATCTTGCTGCTCATTTCACTGTCGATTTATATAGATTTGATGATTAGGGAATACACACTTTTCACAAGAACGATTATACAAGAAAAAATAAAATCAGAGGTGTCAATTGAGCAAATCGAACCTTGATAATCAATTAACAACGCAAGCGGATGTAATTGAATAATTGCCATTCGATTGTACGAACGCAATCTAATCGTAATCAAATATTACCCAGGATTTGCCGTTCGATTGCTTCAATTAAGTTCGATTCATTAATCAACCAGGTCTTGTGCGATACTAACGGATCTAACTATCTGAATTTTCCAATGGCGTATTGGCGGCGACCGCCCACACTAAAGCTCTAAAGCTCTAAACCAAGGAGAATTTTGGGAATTTTACGACCCTCAGCGGGACAAATTTGACCAAATTTCGATCTTTCAGGGGGTAAAAAGTTGAAATTTTCCTATTTTTCCGACCCTTAGTGGGACTGAAATTTGATTTTTTGATTTTTCCGACCCTTAGCGGGACTTTGGAAGTCCAAAAAAGGTACCCTTAAGGGCGGCACATACCGTACCCTCCATTTGCCTAAGTACCCCCCCCCCCCCCCCCCGGGATAATTGTAAAGTCTGTTGTACATTATTTTTTTCAAGTGAATTTTGAAAAACAAGGTAAGACTGAAATTGGTTTGTAATTTTTAAAATCAACAAATTACCACAATTTTAGTAAGAGTTCTGATCTACCTGTATTTAACCTTTATTTTGGTCTTACTTTCAAAAGCTTCAAAAGTCAGACTCAGATAAGTTATGCTCAAACCAGAAGACATTTTTTTACTTTTTTTTGTTAATATGCACTGTTTGTATTAATATCATCTCAAAAGGGACTGGGAATTTTTGAAAAGTTGAGTCAAACAATTTTGTGGCTGACGCTTCTATGAAATCAAAATGCAATTGCATTGTGTATCTTTATTTTATATATCAATAGCCCTAGTCTGTATGTCTGTTTGTTTTCTGTTTTCTGTCTGTGTGTCTCTTTCGATTTTGCAAGCAATGTCTTTGTTCTCGATAAGTTTCGAAAGCAGCCGGCGAGGCAACCTTTTTTTCCGATGCGTTCTGAGAGCATATTTCAGCAAGGAATTTTGATCTGTTCTAATCAGATCTTCGAAAATTAATCAACTAGAAGTGTCTAGAAATGATGATGTGTTTTGACGAGACTCAAATCAGGTATAATTAGGTCATCTGACGTGTTCTTGTTGTCTAGGTATCCCTAGAAAGCTTCAGAACACATCTTTTAAGGAGACAGAGGTATAGTCAAGAGATTGGCAAACTGTTTTTCCTAGAACACATCAAACCATAAAGTAGTGATAAGTTTAGGAGACAAGTAGTACGATAAAGGTTTCCTAGAAATCAGAACACATCGTATGTATAAAAGATTAAAAGGTCATAACATTTGGTCTCTTAGAAGATAAGAAGAACACATATTTCTATAAGTTTTCTTCGCTGGCCGCTTCTGAAGTTTGTTTTGATTGATAGATCGAATAGAGCCTAGTTTAGACTTAATTCAGTCTTTGTTTTGAAATTTAAGGTCATCTACATTTAGTAATTTTAATTTCTGCCTAGGCTGACCCNTGGCTAGAAATTTCTCTTTCTCCCTATTTTTTTTGTTATCGAAATTAATTGAATGGCAAACAAAACTCCAAGATAACAAAAGACGACAAATGTCAATCAATTCTCTAATCATTCAACTCTTTTTTTGGTTAGCAGATTTTTTGCTAAGTTCGGAACGGTTGGAGCCTGATTCGCATCCCCTATATCAACTTAGAGGGGATTGTGTGCAGCACTCCCATTCAAGAACGTGTAGTAAATATCGCAAAAAATGCCGATTTCAATTTGGAAAACTTTTTCTGCAAGCGTACTATTTTGTCTGAACCGCTTCGAGGGTACCTGAAACTGAAAAACATGATATTTTGGTTGCTAGAATAATGTGATCCAAAACTGTTCAAGAGTATAAATACAATTGCATCTAAAAAGAGAAACATTTTGGATCCTGATAAGCCTGGGTAATATTGAAATTGATCTATTGATCAGTTTGGATTCTTTAGGGCTAAATTATGAAACATATAAATTACTTCAATCTCGCCAGACAAAGATCAGCATTTGTTTCTAAAACGTACCCTATTCTGTTTTGTCACAATTATTTGCAGAAGGCCTCCTAGCATGGGAGGCAAATATTGACATTCAACCAGTGTTTAATGCTACAAGGCAGTTAACATGTGTGCCTATTTTTCAAAAAGTGAAGATAAGTGTTCAACTGCAATGCAAGGCATTAAAACAGGCCAAAGGATTCAAATAGTCATTTGAGCAAAGTCTAAAATTGCCAAAGTTTACACTCTAATAGAGAATGCTCAATCCAGGAACATTTACTTAACAATGCCTGAATGTGGCGTAGAAAATGCTTCCCTGCTATTTATTCGTTAACACTAACTTACTGATCAAGGTCAGAATTTTCAATCAAAGAAATTTGAGGAATTGCCTGAGGATTTCTGATGATCTTTTCAAACGAAATATGTTAAACAGATAATCGCCCCCAACAACAATTTAAATACTCCACATTCGTGCAAACTATACATTAGACACAAGAAAAATACAGATGAATGAAAATGGGCAGCCTACTGTACTAGAGATGCACAAGTTGAGTGAATCATCAAGAACCCCAAACACTTCAATCCGCCAAATGAATCACAGTAAGGAGAAACTTAAGTTCGTAAGGTCCAAAAGTTTTGAGGTACTCCTCCTAACAAAAACAACATCCAGAAAAAATTTTCCCACCATATTCTATGTTTTTTACCCATTTAGATCAGAAGAAATGATTTGAAAACTTGATGGTTAATATGTGTTGAAGCTCAATTAGATGACGTCAATGTAGTTGTTAAACGAGAACAAGCAAATTTTTGAACCTGATGTCATTTGTTATTTAGTACTTCAAAACTATCGCAAGACCTTATGCATATAAGATGCCTTTGCTCAACGGAAATGATGAAGTGCAGACCTAAGTGAGTAACTCACCAGACAGTGAAATGACGATGAAAGTCATGATATCGACAAAATTTTGCACCTTTACTCAAAATTCATGGCTTACAAACGATGACCAAATCAATACCCATATAAGATCTTTAAATTCTAAGCAAAGAGATATTTTTGATATAGTACTAAATTGGGGGAAAATGTATGTGCAAAATTCCAAGTCCAATAATCCCAGACCACTAGAACCATTGAGAATATTTTTGACAGGTGGTGCGGGCGTAGGAAAATCTCATTTAATTAAATGTATTTACAATTGTTTGTCAAAAGTCCTAGCATATAAAGTGATGAGCAGAG
The DNA here is from genome assembly GCF_902728285.1 of Clytia hemisphaerica. Taxonomy (NCBI): domain Eukaryota; kingdom Metazoa; phylum Cnidaria; class Hydrozoa; order Leptothecata; family Clytiidae; genus Clytia; species Clytia hemisphaerica. Next base: position 391,667 of record NW_027103682.1, on the reverse strand, counting down.
AAGCCGCGTATTATTAATTGGCCCCAACTGGTATAGCAGCTATCATATATCTGGCACACAGTACACACAGGATTGAGTATTCCAGTTGGAAAATTCAGAATATGGCTGACAAACAAAGGACTGCCATTAGAAATAAATTACATCATGTAAAGTTGATATAATTGAAAATATCTATGATTTCGTCGCAACACTGTTGACTCCATACAAGATTATGTGAAATTTTTGGTTTTAAATGACAACACACCATTTGCAGGGAAAAGTATCATTGTTTGTGAGACCTCTTTCAATTACCTCCAATTTTTCAAAGTCCAGTATTTTTCAACTGAGGACCTATTATTGGTGCATTCAAATTATGGCACCTATTCAAACTAGCTGAATTAGATGAGATTATGGTCAAAAGGATGACTCTGACTTCATTGATCTCTTGAACAATGTAAGAGTAGGTGAATTGAATAGTAATGATGAAAGTATGATTAAATCTAGACTGATAACACGAGAACACCCTGATTATACCAATTAACATGCATTTGTTTGCAGAAAATGCTTAGTCCATCTTCACAATATTAAGATTAGATCTCTGCCCTCGGAAACAATAAATGTAGAAGCTATGGACGTTTATCCAAGGGATTTTACTGAATCTCAAATTACCAAGGTTAAGAACCTGCCACTTAACGATACAGGTGGCTTATCAGTTCTATTTGATTTGAAAATAGAGCAAGCGTAATGCTAATTAGTAATATTGATATAGAGGATAGTTGATCAATGGTCAACTTGGAACCGTCACTGACGTAAAATTCAGAAACAATAAAGCAGAGCTAATTTATGTTAAACTAGACGATAAGACGGCTGGATAAAAGCTCAAGTAAAGACCAATATCTAAGGCCACTGGAACTGTTCCCATTGAAAAGAGTGAGGTAAATTTTCCCTTTGACAAAAAAAACCCATACACTTCACCTATCATTTCTCGGACACAATTCCTCTAAGCTAGCTTATGCTTGTACAGTGCACAAAGTTCAAGGATTGACTTTGGATTCAGTAGTCGTTAGTTTTGACCTTGCAAGGCAAAGAAAGTTCAATGCTGGTCAAATGTATGTTGCAATGAGCAGAGTGAAAAATTTAAATGGTTTGTACTTTACTGGTCAATATCGACGTAGTGCTTTTGTCTGTAGTGATAAAGTTAGTGAAGAATACACACGATTGCGTCAGAACAGAGTTGAAAGAGTTGCAGATATTATGAGGTGCAGTTCTAATTTAAATGTTTGCCTATTAAATGTAAGATCTTTAAAACGACATGCAGTTGATATTCAAAAGGACAGATTTTTGTATGAAAATGATTTGTTATGTCTGACAGAGACACAGATGAGTTATGAGCATTCTGAGGAAGACAAACAAAGTATTCATGAAAAGCTTCCTTATTATATTCTTAGTCATAATATTGACCAGCATAAATTCAACAGTGTTACTGTCTGTCATTCTCCTTCTTTTATTGACATTGATGAGTATGATCATTCATCATGCTTTTCTCTTGTAAAATTTAGAAAAGCTGAATTTACTGAAAAGAAATTTTTTGTGTTTTGTTCTCTATAAAAGTTCAAGAATTCAACGTGATGTGTTCTGTTACAATCTTGCTCAATTTATTGAAAGATACACAATTGATATCATTTTAGGAGACTTCAACATGGACGGCTTTGAAATGGAGCATGATCAATTGTTGGCTGACATTCTCCAAGATTATGATTTAGTTCCGAACTTTCCAACACATATCGATGGGAAAATGCTTGATCAAATTTGGACACATAAAGAATTGGTGCACGAGTATGGTATTGAAGTTATTCGTAAATGTGTGAACTTATCCGATCATGATGGAATCAAATTATCGCTGACATTGCTTGCTTAGAATACCCGTCAGAGGCGATTCCCGGCGGGACAAAGGGGGGGGGGGTTGGAAACTGGGGTGGTGGATGATCTCAACTTTCTGATGATTAGTTTTGAGTGGTCAAAATTGCAGTAAGTAAAAAAAATTATCTCAAATAAAAGGGTATACTATCCCTTTTCTCCTATAGCAAATTCTACCTAACTTAAAAATTAATCATCAGAAAATTAGCCAACGATTCAGATACATTTGCTTATGTTGTCATAGGTGCTTCTCTATGAACAGTTTGAATTGATCAAAGGAAATTTTTTGTGATAGACTGAGTAAACTAGGAATACTCTTTAAAGCAATGATGTTATCGAAAATCTGCTAATATGATATCAGTACATGTTTGATTCTGGATAAAATGAACTTTGTAATTAAGGATTGAAGCTGAAATCTGTTGGAAACATGCAATTAAGGTCATCCCATCACCCCGTCCATTCTTATGTAAGTTTCCTGACGATTAAAGACTATTCTTAAAAGACATTTTATTCTTTGGGGAGGAAAGCTTTTTTCTGCATTAACCAAAAGGAGGGCTCTGTTGAATTTGACATTTGCAGATGAAGTTGGGGAGGGTGTGAGAAATGGGTCAAATATGTGTGAGTGTCTTTTATGGATGGTCTATGGTAGAAAAAAATCTATAGACAAAGGACAATTAGTTTAAAGATGCGTTTCATTAATTCATTTTTGATTACTATCCCGTCAGGAAACTTACATACCTATGGTATGGCATTTAATGTATTATTTTATTTATTGTACTATTTATTCCTATTTTTATATTATTTATTCCTATTTTTATATTATTTATTCCTATTTTTTATATTTATCATTTTTCTTCTATTTTTCATACTTATTAGATTTTTTAAAATTATTATATTCAGAACAAAGTAATATTTCTACCATTTTTTAATAGGCTTTTGTTAATTGTTTTATTATTTTCTTGTATTCTTTTTGTTATTCATTTGCCTACTCAAAAATCAAAAAGACTGTCACAGAGTTAAAAAATAGACAATATCGAAAAATATGGAATGAAAAAATATGGAAGTGCATTGCAAGTGAATTGATTTATCTATATATGTATGCATTTTGGTTGATATTATAAAGATAATTATTGAAACGTTGAATAGTGGTATAAGTGGATATATATTTCTATTTTGGAATTATTACAATTGATGTAATCGCTTATCCTAACGCAGCTTAAACTCATTGAATCTCAAAATATCCTAAATCGTCGTCATTTTCAGTATGGTTTCGAAAATTTTCATTACAATCACCAACATTCGATACAATCGCTAACATCGATACTGCAAAATATGCGCTTAAAGTCATTGTATCATATTATCGTTTCATCCGATTTTCACAATATGCTGTATTTGGTCATTGTATCATATTATCGTTTCATCCGATTTTCACAATATGCTGTATTTGCTCATTGGAAACATAAAATTTTATGATTTTCAGCATTTCTATTGTAAATCAACTGTCGCGCTCAGCCACCAAACGACCATTGATAATACAAAAATAACAATTCTTATCGCGATTTCCATGATTCCACTGTGACTTCTTCGACATACGTATCCAGACTTGACCTCAATCTTCGAAATGTCTGGTGATTTGTTCCTGTTGGAAAAAGAAAACGTTTTGGTATGTAAACTTTGTATGGTTTGATTACTCGAAATGTGACATTTATGTAAACGAAACACAAAACTAATTTTTATTATTTTGGAAGCCGGAAATCCACCGGATGTGAAAAAAAGCCAAATTTGCACAATACTTGTAAATTTGTAAATTGCTAGCTATTTTCTATGAGCTATGTACTATCGAAATTTTGGAATTACGAATACTTGAAAATATAATTTTTAGATTCATGAAATTCAAACTCAAGTTACCCGTTTTTGCCCCTGTACCAACCTGTATTTCCCTGTTAATTGAAAAACGAAAGCAGATTTTCGGCTACATATGAAAGAAAACTTTTCTACGAATTGCTTGGAATCTCGAATCTTGTCTTTTCAAGTTTAAAATATTGGATAATTTCGACCGGAAATGACGTAAAATTTTACCTTGCCTTTCGTTCTAAACTCACTCAAAATAGGTTTATCTTATTAATTTTCCGCATTCCTCTTCAAGTTTTAAATGTGTGTACTGTTCTCCAAGGATTTCAATGTTCTTTTCTTCTTCGTCTTATTTAAAGCGAAATTTTCGACTTCTAGTCGTCTTGTTTTTCTTTTCTTTTGTTTGAAATGTATTTAAGAATCGTATTTATTAATGACATTCGAATTCTTTTCAAAACAAAAGAAGTTTCTTTTATTGAAAAGAACATTTAAATTGTAAATCAAAACATAAAAATCAAAAAGTTTGTCGAACAACAACAGCATTCATTCAAAGGGCAATAAAAAGCAAGAGTAGAAAAAAATTAGTCCACCTCTTTCTCGAAAGGTTTTAACAAGGGTTTAATAAAAGCAATTTAGAATTGGATTATTATTTTTTTTTTAATCTGATAAAAAGAAAGAGTTGTACTATTCTTTATGGCTTCCCAACTTTTTTCTGAAGAATTGTCATTTCTACATTGCACTCCTCTTTACCATGACATGCAATTCTTTTTCAAATTATCGAGAACTAGACGGCGTATTTAATGCAAGTGAAGCGAGAAAAAAGATCTCCAGGGGAGGGCTAGAGTCAAACTTTGAAGAGATATTTTTTCATTTGATCGTTTTTTAAGCCAGCTTCAACATCCAAAGGACTTTTAGTGCGTTCAGCTACAGCTTAACCGGCTAGTTATTTTTAATGATATATTGATAAATAAACATAGGCCATCAAAATTTTGAATCCGTAGAGGCTATAGTATAAACTATCGAGAGTAGAGCAGGAGAGGCAAAACATATTCATATAATATTTTTCATAGCAATCAATTATATATTGACTCATACATGTATATTATTCTCAATAAATAAGGAGAACAGCTAAATATCTGTAGAATCAATATTACCCGAGTTAGTTTGGTTTCTAGGGTTACCATTAGTGTCATTAGCTGTAAATCTCATTTTTCTTCTTAGATAAGTTCGGATTTTGTTACTTCTGGACATCAAAACCACTGAATTTAATCCGGAATTGAATGTTGCTATTATAGCCAAAAAGTCAGCATTTCTTTTTGTCCATATGAAAATATCTCCAGAAAGTAGTACTGATGTGCTCAAATTTTTGTTTAGCAAGATAAGAGAAGGTATCTGTAGGAGTAATGCGAAAAACATCAAAATTCCGATAACAAGCAATGTGTTGGCGGAGTGGCGTTGGATTGACAGTCTTTTCTTACTTCTAAAGGTAAGCTCTTTTTGATGTTCTTGTTTCCGTATTTGGTACAAAGTGTATAAAGCAGAAAACATTAGCACAGTGTTTACAGTAATTAATATAATTGCTGTTAATACACCTATAATCTGGTAAAAAATAATATTATGCCCATAAACATAAAAGAAAAAACATGTATGAGCAAGCGCAAAAATTATAAATACACCTATCCCAATAACGATTATCATTTTGTTTTTCTTTATCTCTGTATTACTGTTTAAAGGTTTCATGATTGAACGTAGTCTTAATATCGATATAGTCATCATAAAAAAACCATCACCAAGAATCGAGATCACCAGAAATGACATTGCGAGGGCTTGTTCGTAACAATGTAAACCACGGATGATACTAAATCCAAGCATAGGTAGCGCAATAAAACCTGAAATGAGATCGCTACAAGATGCTGATATAAACAATTTTTGTACTCTCCCAAATTTTGTAGTCGTCTTGATTAATGCCAACATGAAAGTGCAATTAGCAAATATTATAAATGAAGCAAATACAAAACAGAATATTCCTAAACCAAGTTCGAAAACTTCATTTTCCGAATTATAAATTCGTTCAAACGGTTCTGTTGTATTGAAATCCAGTACATTCGAATAACAGCTGTATCTGTACTGGAAATATTTTAAACCTGGTATTTTTTTAGTTGTATTGATCATTTTTTTCCTACCAAATTTAACAAATAAATAAATAAGTAAGTAATAAGTCTATAGGACAAGCTGGTATCAAAGGCGCTATTGTATAGTGGTCATTAATCCTAAGGTTCGATTCGCACTCGCGAAGGTTCACTCGGTAAGGGAGGAAACCTTCAACTGGGTCAATATTATGCCATATGAGAGAAATTGCAACCAAACCAAATTGAATAAAGAATAGAAAGAGCTTCCAAATAATATACGCGATCTGTTTGTCAAGATTTTTCCAAGCCCGTTTATTGAAGACAGCTAAAACAAGCAGAAAGAATATTGCAAGAAATCCTAATCTCAAATATTTTTACTGGAAGATTTATAGCTTTAAAACGTGCACGAGGCCCAATCAAATAACTTGATATATCAAGTTACTCACTTGATATGATTGTAAAAGTTTTCAAGAGTATTTTATACGAAAATATACCAACGTTTCAGATGAAGTATTCAGAATTTCTATTTCTATTTGGTTGAGTCGCAGGAGGCTTTATGGCCCATTTTTGCAACTATAGACGCTTCCAATTAGCGCCCGTCAGCACCTTGAACTGACTACCCAATTTCCCCTACATGGCATGGGTTGACCCGGGCGAAGGTCCATTCATTTGCCAAGTGAACCGCTGCGAGTGTAGGCTGCACGCATCCCCTCTGATATGATTTGATATATGGGATGCATTTCGTCTAAAATATTTCTGTCCCAACTTACCCCCGTCTTTTCTTTTTTCTTTTTTGATTATGCGTCATAGCAATACAATGACTTCTTTTTTTCTTTGTTCAATGAATGAAAATAAGTTAAAGATATACATTACAGTAGACTAAAATTAAATATTATAAGACTAAATTAGTTAAAAACGAATAATAAGAGGCAAACAAATCAAGTATCACAAATCCACATCATAAAGATAGTGGCATAACCTTGCGGTCACGCCGGGCGCAAAACAAGGGGTTAACGAGAATGCAAAAGTCTGAAAAAAAAAAAAAAAAATCTCAAAATCGACGAATAAAAAGAGAGATTGACTAAAAATTTCTCCTAGTAGATTCATGAATTTCAATCTCATTCATGAGATGCTGATCGTAGCAAGCAATATGAGAGCTTAGTTCTCAACCAATTCAACATGATACCAAATTCAATGTCTTTTTTGTCTGAGAGCTTCTTTGCAAGGGTCGTGATGATCATTTCCGTTTCTCTTCCTTGTCCTCCGTACGGAGACATAACGAACGGGCTGAATGAACCATGCTCGACTGTGATGATTCGGTTGTTGTACTTCCGCTTTTTCTCTTGTTCGTTCGATCGGAATGTGTTTTGAAGTTTCTGGTTAAGGTGACTTTTTGCGAACGGATTTGTGATCCTTACGTCAAAGAATGCAAGTTGTCCCCTTTGCCAAAAACTTCTGGCTGATACGTCAAGTCGGGCTTCGTCTGTTTTGTTGGAGCTGTTTGGTAGCGATTCTCCAGTTAGAGGTTGTAGGTGAGGTTCGATGGAGACGTCAGTGTGTACTTGTGAAAGGAGGTTGGCCAAGAGGTTTCTCATCTCGTCATGGCGTTGGTGGATGAAACCTCCTTTCGGACACGAAATGAATGAAAATTGATAATTATGAAAACAACAGCACAATGACTTCATTTTTTATTTCTTTGATTGGATGTGACGAAATTATCTAAATTTATGCAAATTTTGGTTACCCCAAATTTGAGGTAACTCTCGGACGAGAATTTCATACACGATACGCATCCCCTATAACAAAATAAATTCTGGGGATGCGCGCAGCCTACTGCGAGTGGGACTCGAATCTCAGTCGCCTGTGCAGCAACTAAGATCAATGACCACTATACCACAGCACCTTCAAGAAGAAATTAGTCAGCTTTGGGGAAAAGAAAATCAAACAACAGAGAGTTATCCATTTCACGAACAAAATAAAATACGCTGAAAGAAATCCTAAGTTTTAAATTATCAAAATTAAAAAATAAAACTTTAAAAACCAAAGAAATCAAATTGAAATGTCTTTCTTGAAACCTCCTGTGCCTGGGAGACTATTCACTTGGAGAAGTAAACCAGATGGAGAAATAATAGATTTTTCTTTCAGCATGTAGGTCTTAAGGATGGTCTTTCTTTTATGTGAAAGAGAATGAGAGAGAGACCTCTAAACATTTAGTTTCCACTGAATATTTTTGTCTAAACACTATGTGAAATATTGCAAAACATTTATCTATCTTCAAAATAAATCCAAATCTGGATTTCCTCATTTCGTAGTGGCGCCTCAGTTTATTTTTGGAAAACCATGATTTTCTATTCAAAATAAAATAGGCTAGTAAGTAAATTAGTTTTTCATTCCAATTCTTCATTTTGTTTTCAAAATTTATGTCTAATGATAATTAGAAATATGAATTTAGTGATTAAGATGGCTAAAACATCAAAAGCATGCGACAGGTTTGCAAGCATTATTTATTGAAAGCATATTTGTTTGATATTCTCAGTAACGGCTTGTCTTGACTTATATACATAACAACTACAGTAGATTAAGGTAGGTCTTGTTAAATAACGAGTTCTCATTTCATAATACCTCAAGGACATATAACTCTAACTTACAAGGTGTTGTGCGCATTTTTTGAAATAATTGCGCTAAATACGTAATACCTCTCTTTGTAAAAAGATCAATATTTTAAACAGGGGGAGCACGCAGTTACTACAAGACATGATGTGTAGTAAGTGCTTTTTCAACACTTTTTTTCAGGACCACCACCCTTTGCAGTTACTACACCTTGGTAGTAACTGTTTTCAGAACAGATTTCCAGGTACCACCCCTGTTTTTGAGTGATATCATCAAAAACATGCTCGAAATTCCTAAATTGCGATCATTTTTGTGCTAGATTTTCTTTTAATTTACTTGGTTAACAGCTGTTGAGAACATTTTAATGATAATTAGGGAAAGCATAATTTCAAATTTTTTTTCGTCCATTTATAACAAAAACATTTTTTTTAACAAAGAATCTTTTCACAAAAAAATTCATTTTTTGTGAAAAATTTTGAAAGTTCTTTAAAAAGAATTAAAATATAAGCACTTACTACACCAAAAGTGTTAGTTTTAGTGTTTGGCACCACCCCCAAACAGCAGTGTTTTCAAAACTTCTGAATACAGTACCGCCACGGTAGTAAGTGTCATACTGTCTTGTAGTAACTGCGTGCCCCCCCCCTGTTTTAAAAGAAAAGAGAATATTATGTGTAACAGACATTGAAAGCATTATAGCCTTTTATTATTCGACGCGCGTTAATAGCGACATTCGATTGGCTTCTTTTCTGTCAAATATATTTTCGAGTTTATAGCTTCCATGGAGGTCACACAGCGAGTTCAATGACAATTGAGCATCTTCTTTTTGACGTTACGTCACAAAATAAAAATAAGACTTTCGAATAAAAAACTACCAACAAACCTGATTTACGAGCTTATAAATTGGAATTATACACGTTTTTTTTTTTTTAAGAAACTAGTTTTACCAAGCAGCCTCAATGTTTCTTAAGAAATCGGCCTTTTGAGCCTTAAAATTTTTACTATACCAGGAGTTATTGAGTTAATTCTTATAAAAATGGTGCTTATAAAAGATTCACGAGCCCAGAACAATTTACATATCTTGTTTACTTTGAAATAACATTTACCAACTACCAGGAGTTATTAAGTTAATTCTCATAGACAAATGAAATTTCAGTGAAAAATGATGAGAAATAGAGCAAAATGACTCTTCAATGTGTCTGAAAAAGGAGGGAAGTTAAGAAAAACACTTTTGAAGTCGTTGCATTGCTTTTGAATTGCTTTTGAAGGAACCACAAGCAAAACATCCAAGCCCTTGTGGTTAGCTCTTGTGGTTAGACTGCAGTGGGTGACTTTGAAAGATTGAACAGCTTTGGATGGGTTTGGAAAGCACCGAAAACCTCTTGGGAACTTGTTTTTGATCGATATTGAAGTATTTTGCAAAATTTAAGTGATTTTTTAATATGGGGCGCCATTATGTGAACATAATATTGTAAGAACGGCGCCTTAAAAGCGATAAAAAGCAAAAGTCTTCTTTATTTTCTTATAAGCATATACTTTATAAGAATCAAATCAATAACTCTTGATAGAAGGTGATATACCTTTCGGTAATTAGTTCTTACAAAGTAAACAAAGGACGGTGAACAATATGAGCATATTTAGTTTTCTTATAAGCATATACTTTATAAGAATCAACTCAATAACTCTTGATAGACGGTGATATACCTTTCGGTAATTAGTTCTTACAAAGTAAACAAGGGATGGCGAATAGTATGAGCATTTTTACCTTTCTTATAAGCATTTACTTTATAAGAATCAAATCAATAACCCCGTCAATAACTCTTGATAGACGGTGATATACCTTTTGGTAATTAGTTCTTACAAAGTAAACAAGGGATGGCGAATAGTATGAGCATTTTTACCTTTCTTATAAGCATTTACTTTATAAGAATCAAATCAATAACCCCGTCAATAACTCTTGATAGACGGTGATATACCTTTTGGTAATTAGTTCTTACAAAGTAATCAAGGGATGGCGAATAATATGAGCATATTTATTTTTCTTATAAGCATATACTTTATAAGAATCAACTCAATAACTCTTGATAGACGGTGATATACCTTTCGGTAATTAGTTCTTACAAAGTAATCAAGGGATGTCGAACAATATGAGCATATTTTTTTTTCTTATAAGCATAAACTTTATAAGAATCAACTCAATAACTCTTGATAAACGGTGATATACCTTTCGGTAATTAGTTCTTACAAAGTATTCAAGGGATTGCGAACAATATGAGCATGTTTATTTTTCTTATAAGCATATATTTTATAAGAATCAACTCAATAACTCTTGATAGACGGTGATATACCTTTTGGTAATTAGTTCTTACAAAGTAATCAAGGGATGGCAAACAATATGAGCAGATTTATTTTTCTCATAAGCATATACTTTATAAGAATCAACTCAATAACTCTTGATAGACGGTGATATAGCTTTTTCGGTAATTAGTTCCTACAAAGTAATCAAGGGATGGCAAACAATATGAGCAGATTTATTTTTCTCATAAGCATATACTTTATAAGAATCAACTCAATAACTCTTGATAGACGGTGATATAGCTTTCGGTAATTAGTTCCTACAAAGTAATCAAGGGATGGCAAACAATATGAGCAGATTTATTTTTCTCATAAGCATATACTTTATAAGAATCAACTCAATAACTCTTGATAGACGGTGATATACCTTTCGGTAATTAGTTCTTACAAAGTAATCAAGGGATGTCGAACAATATGAGCATATTTTTTTTTCTTATAAGCATAAACTTTATAAGAATCAACTCAATAACTCTTGATAAACGGTGATATACCTTTCGGTAATTAGTTCTTACAAAGTATTCAAGGGATTGCGAACAATATGAGCATGTTTATTTTTCTTATAAGCATATATTTTATAAGAATCAACTCAATAACTCTTGATAGACGGTGATATACCTTTTGGTAATTAGTTCTTACAAAGTAATCAAGGGATGGCAAACAATATGAGCAGATTTATTTTTCTCATAAGCATATACTTTATAAGAATCAACTCAATAACTCTTGATAGACGGTGATATAGCTTTCGGTAATTAGTTCCTACAAAGTAATCAAGGGATGGCAAACAATATGAGCAGATTTATTTTTCTCATAAGCATATACTTTATAAGAATCAACTCAATAACTCTTGATAGACGGTGATATAGCTTTCGGTAATTAGTTCCTACAAAGTAATCAAGGGATGGCAAACAATATGAGCAGATTTATTTTTCTCATAAGCATATATTTTATAAGAATCAACTCAATAACTCTTGATAGACGGTGATATACCTTTTGGTAATTAGTTCTTACAAAGTAATCAAGGGATGGCAAACAATATGAGCAGATTTATTTTTCTCATAAGCATATACTTTATAAGAATCAACTCAATAACTCTTGATAGACGGTGATATACCTTTTGGTAATTAGTTCTTACAAAGTAAACAAAGGAAAGCGCACAATATGAGCATATTTATTTTTTATAAGCATATATTTTGTAAGAGTTCTTAAAAATTAAACAGCAATTGTTCTTAAATTGGTCTTATCTTTTTAGTGATTTTAAGTCTCCTTGTTCTTGTAAAATTGTTTCATCAAGGCTTGATGTAAAGTAGATTTCAAATTAGCTTTAATCTCTGCTTCTTCTTTTTCCCATGCAGTTCAAATTCTAGGCGAAATTTTCGACTTCAAGTCGTCTTGTTTACTTTGAAATAACATTTACCGGCAAGAAATTTTTACTATACCAAGAGTTATTAAGTAATTCATATAAAAATGGTGCTTATAAAAAATTCACGCACCCGTCACGTTCTTTATATATATATTGTTTACTTGTTTACAAGAAATAATAATTGCGTCAGGAATTATTGATCCATTTTGTTAATTGGCATGTACGTGAAATCTGAATGATCAAGATTCTTTTTTTTCGAAAATGTTCTTAAGTCTTTTTTCAGAATTTTTTTAGTGGGATAAAATAACCTTTTCGTCGACCGTAGTCGCTCGGTCAGTCGCGTGCCACTTTATTATTTAATCTGCCACCCTAAACTCGTTCCAATCCTTTTGATACTTTTTTCTATTGTCTTTAAGTGCGAAATAAGGCTGGGACGGTTTTAGGTTGGTAAAACGGACAAAAAATGCCCGCGCAGCAATTGGCGGTTGCGGTTGAAAAGGTTTATACGCCCTTGATGTACAAATAAAATTCCAAACCACAAAAAACCGCAGGGAAGTATTTCTGCGCAGGTCGGAAATCACAAAAAGCTCAACGGCTATTACAAATAGACGATATCGGCTTAACATGAAAACTCAGATTTGACCTTCGAAAATTGCCAACAATGCTTTGCGCGGAAAAAAGTTCACGGTGAAATTTTTTACGCGCAAAGTATTGTGGGGAATTCTCGGGGTCAAATCTGAGTTTTCATGCGAAGCCGATATTGTCTATTAGCGCAGGTATTACGAATTGGTGCAATTATTACAAAAGTGTGCACAGCAGGCTTTGAAAATTCTTCTCGTGACAAATTCTACCTATGTCAGAGGGTCGTTTTTTTAGTTTTTTGTACATAAATACCTTTTCTTAAATATATTACCATCTTCCCTACTCTGGGGTACCTTATAAGCGTCCCACCGTGAATTAATTTTTCGAAAATTTCCCACCCAGAACATTCTTATTAATTTTTGGGAAAATGTTTTTGAAAGTTTCCTTTTTTTGAACTGATTCTTCTGTATTAGCCTCCTTTTCCAAAATATTCCACCCAAGAAATTTTTATTCCAACTACTCCCCCTCCCGAATAAACCTAACCCACCGTTTATTAGGTACCCGATAGTATATCTATAAACAGCATTAATTTTTGAAGCCATTAGATGGTCTTAACTTTTTGAGTTTTAAGCCTAAAAATATTTTTAACATTTTACCATTTTGTAAGGATGTTTGGTCATTTTAGTGAATTTTTCATATTTGCCCTATTTTTAATGAGAGAGTACCTTAAAAGGGAACTAATTTTAGCAGGAACTAATTTTCGAGGTCAAAAAAAATCATTTCTTTTATTTTCCTAGGGAGTTTTCAAATCTTTCAATGAAAAAAGACTAAATTCGTATTTCGCGTGCGTCTTCTAATTTTCGCGGTTTTGCCGAAAATTATTCGAAGAAAAACTTAAATATGTGTTAATAATTGTATTCTTTCAGTACTCAAACTTATTTTGACCCATATTTTTACAACTCTAAAATGACATATTTCAAGTTAAAGACAATAAAAAGACATAACAAGGCTCCCATTTAATTTATTAAACTTTGGCTAAAGACACATTCTTCATCTGACGTCAATTTCTCAAAAATCTTAAAGAACGCTAAAAATTGGGTATTTTTCCCTAAAAACAAGGCTCTCTACAAAAAAAAATACACGCTGTCCAAATCAACACCGATGGATGACGACATACCAAACATCGATATTTCGTCGATTGACATATCTACATTCGAAACACTGCCGACTTGTACAGTCAACAATTGGTACGACTACTTTTTCAGTCATAATCAGGCTAAAATAAAATAAAAACAAGATTAAAATCTAGAGCTAAAAACATACGTACATACATATCCTACAACAACTTCTATCAAATGAAATCAGAAATTCAAATTCAATTTACATCTGAATTCTATTTGCCTCCCTCTGAGTCCCTTAGATGCGCTTTTCAAAATGATCAAGATTCCAACACCAGGTATTAAGAGTGTTTCAAGGATTGGAAGAAAGGCTGAAGATAAGAAAAGACCAATAAAAGTTGTCCTTGGATAGGAAAAAGAAAAAGTGACTTTCCTTCGTAATTTGACTCCTTTAAAAGATAACCAAAAATACGAAGGAGTCAGGGTAACTGAAGATCTTACACAAACAGAGAGGCTACTGCTCAAAGAATGGGCAGATAAAGCAAAAAGATCTCAACTTGGATGATCCCGAGTGGATTTGGCGCGTTAGATGGGATTTAAAAAACGGGTATTACCCTCAAAAAGGTTCCCGCGAAATCAAAACCACTAAATCCCAAATTCACAAACAAAAAAATGTAAAAAAATATTTAAAAAACGAAAAATCCTAAAAAGAATTTACAGAACATTCGAAAAAACCTAGACATCATATACACGAACTCTGATCAGCTCACAAAGAAAAAGAAGAAAGAACTTGTTGAGATAGTTACCAAATAAAAACTCACATCATAGCAATATGCGAAGTAAAACCGAAAAATTGGAAGAGGGAACGTCCCAATTTTTTCTGACTATGATCAGAGCTATTAAAGTACTAATAGCTATTCAGGGTTTCGCTGTGCCATTGGCGGCCACAAATAAGCTGTCCCTAATTAACTCTAATCTTACAAAAGATTATCCATTATGCCTGCACCTAGACTAGCAAACTAGTATGTTAATTAATCATGTCAGAGGGCGGGAACATAAAAGCGGTGGGCGTTTGCTAGAATAGGAGCTGCGTAGGAGAACGAGCAAAACTTGGTAAAAGGCTGCTTTCAGCCCTTGCCGCCGACAAAATTTCTTCCTACGCTTACCTAACTCCTACGCTCACCTCTCCCGCGTGATACCGTTCCAGCCCGACTGGCGTGCTGGTCTAGCCAGCACTAAGCTTTGTATTCAGTGGATTTGGCGAATGTCTTTAGTTTGAAAACGAAAGCGAAATCAATAGTGACTAATGCAATGTTTATGACTGGTGTATTTTGCGGTGCGATTGTTTTACTTCAACCAATCACCGTGTAGAATTAGAAAGCTCATTTAATATCTCTGGTTAAAAAGCATGGCAGAACCTTGCCGAACCTCGGCCTTAAAGAATGAATGCGTATCACGAGTGGAGTAACCAGGACCTGCTCTGAGATAAATTAACTACTTTTCAATGTTTGACATTTCTTAATTTGGTCAGAATCTATTAATACTAATTGACATGAGGGAGAACAAGGAAATACACGAACAATTTTACTTTTAATGAGGGTTGATTCATTTTTGTTGATGGCAAAGTAAAAAAGTTTTTGTTGTCTTGTTGTGGTGTTTTGTGTTATTACCTATACTGTGTGATACTTAAACAGTTTGAACACCATTGTAGTTGCCATTCGTCTGCGAACAAAGTTTTACAATTTTAAAAGTTCCAAATCGCAGTTAGATAAAATTTTTAGTTATGTTTTTGATCAATCTTGTTTATGTTGTTTAATTTGTTTATGTGGCTCGAAAACAATCATATCAAGATTTCATATGTATCTAAAAAAAGATGGTTTCGTAAATTCTTTCTTGCTTCTAATCTGCTAATTTCAGTAGCGAAGATTTCTGAACAAATTTTGAAATTGTCTATTCCAGAGCCAGAAAGAGCTTTTGTTCTTGTATGGTTTGTGTCTTGAGGAGGTCATTTTTTGAATTTCTACTCTTTTACTTGGATTGTCACCGCTTACTGGATGGTCTTCGAACTGTCAGTTTTAAAAATACCCTATACTCCATAACTTTCTACCAACCTTGACTCTAACCTTACTCTATAACTCGAAATTTCCTTAACTCGAACAATTTTGTATTTCCCTTGCGTGTTCGAATCATTGAGACACCAACCTTTCCCAGACAAGAAAAATTGATGCCTTTGGATTAAAGTTAGTTTTCGTGTAACGTTTTCGACTTATATTGAATAATATTCGCTAAATACTTCCAGTCCATTATGTGTATAAAATGTGGGCCATGCAACCTATATAGGAAATAAGTGGCTTCATTGTTCTACATACGAAATTCGACTCTAGCTAGCTTTTAGCTATACCTTAGTGACGGAAACCCCTCAATTTCACTATCTCAACCCTGATACCCGCAAATGACACGCTGGATATTTAAAAAAGTTGAGCAGACATCATTTTCTTTCATACACACGAATCTGATCATCTTGTCTCCATTATGGGTTGCATCTCTCCTTTGCGTCATTGTTCAAAAAGATTTCATAAAGAGTTATAACACTAATGGTTAAGTTGGTTGTAAACCATTTAAAGGGGGAGGGGCGATTAAAACGTCGATAACATTTTTTTATAAGAACAAACTATATAAGAACATAAGGCTTCGATAGCCAAAATGTTAAGAACAAGTTAAGAACATTGTAGAGCTTTGCAGACTCTAAAACACCCGATTTCTTAAGAAACTGGACAAAAATGCCCGCAAAAAATGGTGAAAATAAGAACATGTTAAGAACATTTTTAGGCCTAAAACTCAAACAGAAAATCAGAAGGCTTCAAAATTTTTGAAAATGTGTAGTGTTTTAGAAGGATTTTAGAAGTAAAATTTTCGTGACTTCCCCTCTTTTAATATCGCTTATATTTTTTCTTTCAAAAAGACCCATGGGATTTGCAGTCACTTATCATAGAAAGGAAAAAGACATACTTTTTCGCTCTCCTGTTACGCATTCGTGTAGCATGGAGATACCAATTGTAAATATTACAGCCTGCAGTGCGATTTGGTAAGAGTTTTACTAGGATCCATTGACGTCAGATATCATTACCCGCTAGGGTCAATGTCTAACAACTTCTGATTTTGACTTCATTTGACAGTAATAAACTCGTACTTTCTCTCTTTCAGAGTTAATACACGATTTTTTTTATGAGAACATCCAAAATTTTTGTAGCCTTCGGATGTTCTTAACTTTTTCAGTTTCAAACCTAAAAATGTTCTTATTTTTACTATTTTTTTGACCATTTTTACCAATTTCCCTAAGAAATCGGGCGTTTTCGAGTCTCCTAACTTGTTCTAAACATTTTTGCCATTGAATCAAAATGTTCTTATATCGTTTGTTCTTATAAAAAACGTGTAGGTTTTAAGACTTTCGATAAGCGGCACTCGAATGATCTACAGAATGGTCTGTGAATACTTGTCGAGTCGAGTTAGTTTTTCCGTGGTTCTTTAATCTGGTCAGCGTTTTACACATAAACGCTCTATTTAGTGATCATTGACTCAAGGCATCTAAGGATACATTTAGTGTTTGTTTTGTTCCTAAATAGACGTTCAAATAAAAATTTTAATGAAAGATGGAAAAAATTCACTTTGACATTTTAAAAGCAGAGCGTCGTTGCAATAATGCAGTAATGGAGTCTGACTTATCTTTTCGAAGTTTCCCGAATATCATAGCAAGTCGTTGTCCAAAGGTTATATTTTTTAAGAAAACGTTGAGTTCTCTAGTTTTCCATTCTAACAAATAGAAGTATTTATTTGGTCTATCATGTTCTTATAAATTACACGTTTTTTTATGCAAGAACAAACTATATAAAAACATAAGGCTTCGAAGGCCAAAATGTTAAGAACAAGTTAAGAACATCTTAAGACTTTGCAGTCTCTAGAACCAGGAATTTCATAGGAAAATGGACAAAAATACTCAAAAAAATGGTGAAAATAATAATGTTAAGAACGTTTTTAGGCTTAAAACTAAAAAGTTAAGAACATCCAAAGGCAAAAATTTGGATGTTCTTATATAAAAAACGTGTAGCTCCCTCATAAGAAGTTTGATATAGCTTCAAGATGTTAATTTTATGGCATAAAGGCCAAAGTCAACATATAATGAGATGACAGAAAGGTTTTCACTTTGTTGAAAGAGTATGGATGGTAGATCGAAAAAAATTAACATGGTAACCAATATAATATGAATCAAGATGATAATTTTTTTTCTTGATGTGACAATTTAAAAAAAGAAAGATAATATAGTGATATTCTTAAGAGATACTTTTTTCAGTTGGATGTTGTGAATGAAGTTTAGCATCGTTCTCTTTTTTGACCTACTTCTGTACTGTAACTTGTCTAAAGTTTTTGATGGTACAAAGCTCTTGTAAAAGTCTTCAACCAGTATACCTTGATGAATCTCATAATTTCGGAATCAGCTGGGGCCTATAAATGATTCGTTTTGAAGGTTTAAGTAGAGCTATTTTCCGGATTTGAACGCCATTTGTTTATTGAGACGGGAGTAATTCTTTTAATGAGATGAGGTATTTAAAACAAATCACACCCCTGTCTCAGTGACCTAGTGATAACGTTTTAGCGAGTGTGGATAAATTTAAGAAGCTACCGATGGGAATTTAAAAGCGTGTTTTAATGAATACACGTTTTTTTAAATATAAGGAACACGTTTATAAGGAACTCGAGGCTGAAAATGGTCCATAAAATAAGGAATTGTTTAGGAACTGCTCAGGCTGAGAATAAGAAAACAAGTATTAAGGAACAGTAAGAGATGGTTATCCAAACTTAGCAGCTATGTAAATAAGGAACTCGATAAGGAACTTTGAGGCTTAAATTCTCTGTAAAAAGAAGGCTCCAGGCTCAGAGCAAAGTTAAGGTTCCTTATAAAAAAAAACGTGTACTATGGATTTTGAGTCTTATTTTGTAAGTAAATTCCAGCGGGAATTCAAAAAATTACAATGACTTTCCAATTGAGAGTAATGTTTCAAGGGAGAATGGTAATAAGGTTATTTTTTCCAGGTCCGACGGAACAACCGTTAAAGTGGGAAGGCTGAAAGCTCAACATGAGATAAAATTCGCAAGAAATTGAAGAAAAAAATCTCATTAGCTCAAAAGTGGGGAGGCTGAAGTCTCCCCAGTCTCCCCACTTCCGCCGGGCCTGTTTTCACAAAGGCAATTTTTGCTTTAGGGGTCACACTTGTTCTGTCATACTGGATGTCAAATCATTAGGGGCTTTATTCTGGATTAACAAATTTTGTTCAGTATGATGTTAGCATACAGTAGGGATAAAGAATGCATTGAAGGAAGCTTAATCAGTGATTCACTTCACTTGTAATATCCCTTTTACAATACAAGTTAATAAAACAACAACAAAAGTAATTAATTGGGTCATTATGTTTCTCATTAAGTGATTCGACATCATTGCATTGTGAAATAGAATTATTTCATGTTTTTAATGATGGAACTTGGTCACCTTGTGTTTACTGTGGGATGTGGAGGTTGTGGTGGTTTGTAATAGCTGTCTGAAAAGGTTCAAAAATGATTTTAATCTATTGATCGTAGCTTTTTGAATTCTTAAAATACATTTTCGACGTACAAATTCGATTTTCAGGGACAATTGGATTTTCATCGAATAATGCAGCGTAGCGAATAGTAAAACGTAGTCTCTCGTTAACGGTGGCTTTATATTATCGAATAATGATGAATTTGAGCGTCGACTGTCAAGAATAAAAACTGGAAGTATTAGAATTGAAATAGTAAAAAACTACCCTATTGCTTTAAATGCTAACCAGAAACAAATTGTGATTGTTTTATGTTCACAACCAAGCTGAAGAAAAAGATTAACCAGCTGTTGTATCAGGCTAGAAAGAGCAATTTTTGCATATTATGTCGTTTTATCTTGTTGAGAAATATTTTAGGAATATTTTCAGAGCGTTAAGTTTTAATCAGGGCCATTGAAAAGACTGCATGCTAGTAGTATTCCCAATTTGTCGACTTGTATAAGATTCATTACCCTTACAAATTACACAAGCATGGCGTTTCATTCCTGCTTTAGAAACCTTTGTACTTTTCGGTTACCAGGTCATTGAGACAGGGTTGTACGTTACGTCATATTGATGTCATGGTATGAGTCTTAATATGAGTCAATATTCGCACGACCCTAGAAATGCACTTTTTTTGTCAAAAGAACAACAAAAACAATATTTATTAATAAAATTTGAAGACAAATGGAAGGGGCGCTTGTCTGTTTGTTTGCGTTCGAGATTAACTGTATGAAATAGATTACGAGTTTATTTGCGTAAAGATTTTCGTTTTGATGCGTATCAGATATCCCTTTTTTAGGTGGGCAGTAAGTATAATAAACATGTCATAATGTTTTTTTTACACTTTTTTTCTCGTGTAAGAAATTTGTGTTTAGAAAGTTAAGTTTTACTCTGGCTTGCAACAGATTTTCAGAGCTTCACTTTAGAGAGAAGTCTAAATAGTTTTTTAAAGTGAAATGACCTTGGTTTAAGTCTTAGTTTGGTGTAAGTATGAGATTTCTCGCTAATACGCGGGTGGGTCTAACATAAAACCCAGAGTATAGCCAAAAATTGAAACAGGTTTTCGACCAGACATAAGAAATAAGAACAACCATTTTTAATCTACAGGCTACAAAGGCTTTATAAATTATCATTTGTCCTGGTAGAATTTAAAATGAAAAAATGAAGCATTGTTTTATGCCTTGTGATGTATACCAGGGGGGCAAAATGGGTGCCGGATATTGTGCGAGCCATAAGGGTCCCTTTTTCACACCCTCGAAAGTCCCACAAAGGGTTACAAAAACTGTTAAAAAGCAAATTGGGTCTCTGTAAAACCTTACAATATTAATATTACGAAAATCAAAAATCGACTTCCTCATCAACGGGTCATAAATTCTTGAAAGTCTCTCTAAGGATGGCAAAAACGTCAAAAAATGGACATAATTTTCGAAATTAAGTCTCTCTAAGGGTCGATTTTCGAACTTTAGCTCAGATGTACCAGTCATCTCGCAAAGCTAGTACCCCCGGATGTATACAGTAAAATCAAATACTTGTGGTTCATGTCTTGTATTTCAAATCATTGCTTTGATATTTTTTATCATTCTGAATAATCTTTTTGAACAAGGCCGCCAAATAATATTGGTCCATCAGATACAAAATAATTCTTGTTCACTACAACTCTGTGTATTAGGTAAATACCCCCTACTTGAAAGATACAACAATACCATGACCCTGGTGATGGTTTCTGTTAGCTGTATGTCTATTGGGATCACTTATATATATCCCTGGACCAAGCTATATCCACCATCTTTGATTAGAGTTTTTTTGGAATTGGCACCCTAGAAGAAGCCATTGCAATGTTAAAAATCAACCTCTAACGCCGCTACATCAACAAAATTATTTGAGGGAAAGTAGCTCGATGCATTTACACCGCTATTGAGTAGTGCAGCCATTAGGGTACCACTTTTCAAAAAACTCCGATCAAAGATTTTGCTTTGTCGAGATTGAGAAACTTGGTCCAGGGTATATAAAGGTCAATGTTCGAATGGATAAGAATGTGTTTTAAGGATATTACTTGCAGCTCAGAAATTAAATAGGATAGAAATTCGGTGTTTTTTTTCTGTTAGGTTAAGATTTCAGGGTAACCTTTTTATCACCGGAGACGATTTTTCGACCGATTCTTCCCGAGTGATTACAGGATACGGGGATGCTATTACAAATAAGGGAAAAAAGGAATATGAGAGAATAAAAGGGTACAATTACGTCATAAGGTTTGAAATATTATCCCCTTAACGTACTGATGTCACCTTTTGACTTAAAGTTTTCATCATAAATCGTGTTTTAATTTGGAATTTTAATATTGTTACACGTCTTTTATATTACTGTATTTCGAGAATGACGCCATTCATTTCCATTTAAGGACAAAAAGTCATTTTATTCTAACGTAAAAATCGCGGTAGAAGATCTGTTTAAAAACCACTAAAATTATAAATATAACGAATGATATGTTCTCACCCTTCAAAGCCTTGTAATCTGTCTGTGACAGATGGTGACTTGTATATAACTTGTGTGGTGTTTGAACGTGCCTATCGATTGAACTTTTCGCTTGTTATTTTGTTTACAAGTCTGGATCAACGATCGAAGAATAAGATAATTGTTTTGTCAACTTTAGAAAAACATCAAGTTAAGATTAAATCTAGCTTTATGAAAATTTTAGGGAGTAACAAGGAAAAAATGTTTATCGTCTCGATAGGACACTAGAAGTGATTTTTCTGACATTTTTCAAGTCTTTCTGATTAGGAAGTGATTGTTGATTATGAAGTTTGGGTTATGGAAGCCAGTTGTGTCTTTTGTGGAGATAGCATCAATAATAAAATCTTCCATATAAGACTTACTGTTCACAAAATGTTCAAAGTTTTTAAAAACGTTAACACCTAATCTACTGTCTAGACTTAATCAATGCAATACTACTGTTTAAAAATTGGGACAAATTGAACTACTTGGATTTCGTAGATTGCGTGCTCGCCCAGCTGGCACACAACGTTGTTTCAACGTTCATCTAACGTTATATGGACGTTGTGAACGTTAAATAAACGTTGAAACAACGTTGTGTGCCAGCTGGGGCTATATCATTAAAATCGTCTCAATTCGAACTCCCTTTTTGTAATTTTCCTAGTAAGTCGTTTACCTTGGTTGCCCATAATGCCGAGGCTCTATAGGGTCGGAAAAATAAACGACAATGTCTTTTTTCATTCAAAATGGCCAATTTGAAAGTAAAGGACAAATAAGATCAGATAAGATCACTCCACTTAACCTTAATCCTTCTTTCTTTATTTCTCGAACCATCTTTCAAATCTTTGGTATGGCCCGACCAGGGATTGAACCCATGACCTTGCACACCGTAGCCGAATGACCTTTTATGAATATGGTCTATTAAGCTACGTTTGCATAATCCGTTGTCGTATTCCGCACAGGTAGTGTTGTTAGGTATTTTTAACAACAAAACACCTGTATCTTTTAAACTCTTTGAATTGTCTCTACATCTTAATAAGATAATCTTTTTTGATCTCTTAATTCGTCTTAATTTTCGTCCTAATGCCTCGAACTAATTAAGGAGGATTTTGTAATTTTTCTTTCTC
Source organism: Clytia hemisphaerica (assembly GCF_902728285.1). Taxonomy (NCBI): domain Eukaryota; kingdom Metazoa; phylum Cnidaria; class Hydrozoa; order Leptothecata; family Clytiidae; genus Clytia; species Clytia hemisphaerica. The sequence goes on along the minus strand of NW_027103682.1, from coordinate 368,540 downwards.
GATTAATTAACTTACCAGTTTTAGAAAGTTTAGTAAGTACCGAACCATTGAGATTTTAGTGTTGTGTATGTTGTTTAGCCATATCCAGAGGATCAAATTAGAAAAGAATCGAATTGCTTGCAATGCAATCGGTGTAGTTCGACTTGTTCGACTAATCGAAAACTATATCACTCCATTGACCTCGATAGAACACCTCTGTATCAGTGACTCGGTCGGATCCGCCCCGGTGGTTAACCCGATGATAAATTAGGCAAAATAGGGTAATTCAAGGTGTCACTGGCCATGGTATTTCCATTTAACATAGTAACTCCATAACTCGAACACGCACAGGAAACACAAATTTATTTGAGTTAACGAAATTTAGAGTTATGGAGGCTTTTAAGGCATTGTTAACTGAAGGGTCCATTAAACTTGCTCGAGTTAAGGAAGCATTCGAGTTATGGAGGCTCGAGTTAAAGAGTCTAAACTGTAAAAATCTTTATGAACTCGCGCCATTTGGTCCGGAAGATATTGGGGTCGAGTTATCCACCTTTGAAATTTTGTTCCTCGCCCTTTATCTTTTTAATTTTGTTTCAGGCGCCATAGAAAATCTTATTTTGATATTGTGACAAAAAGATTCACACACTCTTAAATCATTCACCAATTCTAATGTAACGGAGAACATGAAATTCCAAATTAGGAAGTTCAAGGCCAAAGATTTGCACTCCTCCATCCTGCTGAAATGTAAATTGAGAGGCTGTCAAGATAGTTTCAAGAGTCACTTTATTATTTTCAAAAACTTTATGACTTCACTTCAAGTTTTGGTAATAAGGGCAGTGTACTTTTGTTGGTAGGGAGAACATTTTATTAAGTATATTTGTATAGGTTTGTTTAGAATTTTTATATTTGTTTATATACAGTTCTGGTGTATTGTGATCAAATTCGGTTACTTGAAACCAATATTGTAGTATACTATTTGATACTAACTGTCATAAACGACTTTTTCTTTCGATGTCAATCTAGAATCTAAACAACCGAGAAAGAAACGAATCATGAATTGATTTCTTGGAATATACATATATCCACCTTTAAAGGCTGGTCTACATGAAAAACGGTTGGGTCAAGTTCAGGTTTTTCAACACTCACGCCAGGCCAGACACATGGAATTATTTCATTTTACTTTTGACCAATAATAGAGATTCTGCTTAAAAAGAATCCATCTCTAGTTTAACCTCTTATATCACCGCTGAGCGGTTCCCTGATGGACCCATCTTCGGCCTATATCTCCGGAACGAAGAAATTTTTTGAGCTCTTGAGGCTACCGATGGAAAGAACATAAAATTTTGATGAAAAGAGGCTGTCTTTGAGCCGGCTCTTTTCAATATGGCATCCGTAATACAGTGATGTTTTAAGGATTTACCTAATTCTTGCTTGAGAAAGATTTTCCTCTAGCCCTAAGCTTGAAACTCAATGGATGCAATACTATTCAATCTTGGTAAACTTGAACCCAATGATATGAGATTTAGGTTGATAGGTGAATTGTCGATAAAATGGTCTACTGAAGTTCAAAGTTATGATATACTCACGCATTGTTGTCAGATGTCATTTTACTCCAAGTACCTTGCTTTCCTAAAGGAAGCATTTTCCTACTTATTAAGTGTTATGATATAATGCAATTTTGTATAATAACATCGTTTTGGAATAATTCCAATTTGATCAATCCATGATTACCTGAAGACAATTCATTGGTTGGTACTCATAACCTAACCACAATTCATGATTTCGTTGTTGCTTAGATAATCAGAAAGACTTTTGATGGATGCTTTTTACTTTGGTTAGTAGGCAGTTCCTTTCTCTTTCAGCCTTTTGATGGCAAACAATTGTGGTATGCTGTCTATGAGACGGGATATAGTTTTGTTTAGCCTATTATGCGTACATATTATTATGAAATTGTTTCTTTCGTTTTTGGTTTTTATGAGTTTTGGATGAGGGCACTTTTAAAGTGAATTTTTTGGATTTGAAGTTCAAGCTATATTAGACAAGGGGTCATCAGTATATTACGCACGCATTGAAGTGGGGAGAGTGGACTTAGCAAAACTGTACTTATTTTTTGAATTATGTCCTAATTGTTCTCTATGATGCACACACGAGGAAGAGCGTACGAACTAAGGATGACCCTCAAGCAGAACATGTTTCTTTGCATTCGTTTTTATAGAAACGAAACATTTTGTCGAAACTATCAACAAGGTCTTACAAGTTTCTGTCGCACGATAATAACATTTCATCAGTCAGTCAGTCAGTCAGTCAGTCAGTCACTCACTCACGACCAGTGCTGTTGTTTGCTTACTCAGCATTAAGATTCTTCTGGTTATTGTTAGCCTTTGAAAATAATTTAAAATATGCGTTACTACACTCCTCTCTCGTTGTGCCAGTTTAAAGTTGTAGAATTGTATGGGAATCCAGGTCATTAAAACTTTAAGTGGTTAAAGGCAAAGTCAAAAGAACTTGTTGTCTCCCAGAGTTTCTAATGTTTCAAACGTCTAATTACATAACATCTTTTTATCACGATCTAAAAGTTCTGCGGCTTTCCACTCCAAAAATGAGCTTAACAGTTTTCTACTTTCTGTGGTCAGAGAGTCTGTTAGTAGGACTAGAAGATACATAATAGGAGAACATAATTTTTGAAATTGTCTTTGTGAAATTATTAGTTCGTGGCTTAAATATTCCAAATTACCATTGGTCCATTAGAATATAGTTTTATCTCGTCAAGAAAAAAAATTATTTACATTTAAAAATTTAGAATTATAAAAAATATTTAAAATGCCTTTCAAACCTGTCGCAGCACCAAAATGTGGACGTTGTGGAAAATCCGTCTACCCTGCAGAACAAAGGCTAGCGGCAAACTGTTCATGGCATTTTGGAGGCTGTTTCACTTGTAAAATTTGTAATAAAACTCTCTCTTCTACAACTCTGGCTGAACACAAAGAAAGTAAGTATATTATTGACAGTCTAGTCTTGCGATCGTAGACGGAGGCGAATCGAACGTGTTTGCTTTCGATAGCTATCAACCTAAAGGTCGGCGAGGGCATGAATCTTTCTCCCTGGATCTCTTGGCTTAACCTTTATGTTTACCTTTAATTGCCGAGCATTAAGCAGAGACATCAAGCACAATTTTGGCATGAACCGGCCATTAAACCCGTGACCTTAGCAATAGCTGAAAATGCCCTACCTTTACACTACGGTTCACCAGTCTACCGCGGTCGGCTTTTTAGGGGACTTGTAATTATATTACAACGAAGATTTGTTCTCGGCACTCGTCATTTTAAGGCTAAAAGTAAATCGAACTAAGTAAGTTTCCGCCAAAACTGTGGATACATTTTCCTGAGTCTCTGCGAATGGAGTGCAAACTAATTTTAGCATTCAAATAACTTCACTATATTGACGTTACTTTATCGCTTCAATGTAAAGGTATCTTACATTTTTCACAAGAGTGCTCCAACACTTGTGTTTCGATACTGTCGTCGAGAAGAATTTTCTTGTATTTTCGTTACCAGTTTCCTCCGCGCTGCAAAATGTTGATAGGTGTACATTTTTTTTAACGTGCTTAGACGTGTGTTGGCTTTGTAGGCATGTGGCAGTCAGAAGGAGGTAATAATACAGGGGTTGTCCAGATCATTAGTATTTGACTTTTGGCTTGCAATATTCAATTCAATTTGAATATAATCAATTTCAGGGGAAAGCTTAATGGACTTCTATGACAGTATTGAAGCATGAAATTTGTTAGGGGTTTTGGTATTCAATTAAGCAGTTCTAATATAAAATTGTGTGCAAATACCATAAAAAGGTTTACAACCGGGTTTAACGAGCTGTGAGACAGGGGTGTAGTTATTTATTAATATTTGATTATCAATTTTGTCAATTTCAGGCAAGGAGATTTATTGCAAATCGTGTTACGGCAAACATTTTGGTCCTAAAGGTTACGGATACGGTGCCGGAGCTGGAACACTCAGTATGGACGCTGGAGCTAATGGATGGGCAAAGAACAACGCGCCTTTGAACGAGAATTTGAGCTCACATAAATATCTTGGCGGTAATGAATGTGGGCGTTGTGGAGGCTCTGTCTACAGCGCGGAAGAAATTCTGGGTGCAGGACTTGTAAGTAATTGCTCAAATTTTTTGAATTCTTTTTTTCGACAAATGTGACACTAACATTTAAATATATATTGTAATTTTTCTATTTTTTATTTAATTGCATAAAAATTGATTCTAGTAAAAAGGTAAATTCATTTGAATTGGTTATTTTTTTGGGCCAATTCGCCTAAATCTTTAATTTTCAAAATTCATTGCGAACTTAAGACGTGTAACCATCGAAATATCATTAAAATTAAAAAAAAAGTTAGCATTTATGTTTTGATTTTTTATTAGCGCAAACTATATAAGAACATAATGCTTGGATAGCCTAAAATTAAGAACATTTTAAGACTTTGCGGAATCTAAACACCCAATTTAGTGGAGATAGTGGACAAAAATACTCCCAAAATTGTGAAAATAAGAACATATTAAGAACATTTTTAGGCTTAAACTCAAGAAGTTAACAACATCCGAAGATTCAAAAAATTTTGGATGTTCTTAAAAAAACACCTAAGAATATAACACATAACTTGATTTTTTTTCAGTCGTGGCATAAAGGTTGTTTCACATGTAAAGATTGCAACAAACGGTTAGATTCAAAAACAGTGTCTGAAAATATCGACGAACAAGATATATATTGCAAAGGTATGATTTCTTTTTTGATAATAACTTCTTTAAAGAAGTTCAATGGGCCATTTCATTTATATCCATACAGGGGGTGAACGGGGGGTGAACGAATATTCCCAGAGGGTATTCCGAGAAAAATTTCCAGGGGTGTTTTTTATTTTTCCAAGGGGGTAAAGAGTTGTTCTAAAATATCCAGGAAGTAAAAGACTGATTTCAGTTCGTTCACCCCTCACTTTAAGGTATGAAAAGAGGGTATTTTTGCAAATTTTGCCATTTTCCAGGGGGTATCCACATATTTTCAATAATTCTTTTCTACTTGAAAAGGTTCGTCTACCCCCGCCCCCTGCATGGTTTCTTAATGGAACAGCCCAATATAGTGTAGCAAATCTATAGAATACCATTTGTGACGTAGTAATAGCATACTGGTTAGGTACCGAGCTACACTTTAAACACCTATGACATACAGACGGTGAAGCTGCTACTGGAAGAATTGATAACCTTCGGTGATGTAAAATACCGTGAAATTTCTTTCTTATTGGAAACGGCGAAACAACTCTGGAAAGAGTTCTTGACACCCCTGAAACTCTCATCCCGACTGGGAAAACATTTTAATTCTGGCAGTGGATTTCAATATATCAACAAAGTTTTAATTGAAAATATTATAACAATTTGATAATATTTTATCCATTTCTGCAAATATTACTCGGGATTAAAAGGAAATTTCCCGAATCTAATTTAATCTTAAGCTTCTTCTTTCTTTTCCTTTCTAGCTTGTTATGGCAAGCATTTTGCACCTAAAGGCTATGGTTATGGCTCAGGGGCTGGAGCTCTCAAAAATACTGGTATGACGCCATCGTAAGATTGATTACCGAGTTTATGTATCGGAGGATACCGAGGGCGACGGTAAGAGAAATGATACAAAACAAAGTCGATAGTTGATGTACGGCTCTATATCGCCTTTGCTCACCTAAACAGACAACGGTATTTTGATGTTTTTACCGTCGTCGAGCAAAGTGGACGGGGATTTTGGAGACATGTCAACTTTGCTTTATACCGTCCCCCTCGATTTATCTCGAATACATAAACTCGCCATTAATTGAATGAATAACAGATTTGTTGAAATGTTTGATTTGACAACGGAAGTTAAACGAATGAATTTCAAAGGTTCAGTGTTAGTGGGAAGTGTTATGGTGTCAGAGCTCTTAAGATGGAGGCGCTGATGTTCCTTACAGCTTTTGGAAATTGAAACGAAGATCGTCAATGGAAATCGGGTATATTACAGACTCGTAGTTTATGATTGATCCAAAAGTCCGCGATAACAAAAACGCATATAAAAAGATGCACAGACAAAAGGCTTTCAAAGCACAAACATTTTTTATAATATATATTATATACAGTTTATTTTCGTAATATTTTTTGTTGAAAATTTTAACATGTTTAGCACACGATTACTATACTAGGTCTTTTTGATTACGGATAGATTTTTTTTGGATAACTTTTTAAATTAAAGGATATTTTTGTATAGTTTTTCACTACTCTAGATTATTTTTCTAATCTTAAGAACAAATTTGTCGGTCTATAATTCGACAGAAGAATCCCTCTACTCAGTGTTTGACGCACTACTTCAAACCTCGTCCTTGTTTAAAACTTTCGAATGTGCTAATCACACATTAGGCTCAACTTCGTTATACTTTCCTCATTCGTTAAGTATTTCTTCACTTTTTACATTGCTCGATACATAAGTAGAGTGATGTCAGTCAGAAAGAAGAATAGACACTTTTTTCTACTGACAGTTTCATGCCACTTTGGTGACAATTTTCAGGCAAAATAAAAAAATATACGTTACTCTTAGGTGCCAAATAAACGTACCCCCCCCCCCCCCGCTTGTTAATTTTTCGATTTTTTTTCCAACCCCCCCCCCTGGACCTAATCAGGACCCCCCCCCCCCCCGTTTATTAATTTTTGAAAAAATTCCAAGCTACCAAAAGGAAAGTTCCTTGTTTTACTCTAAACAGCCTAAATTTAGTCTATTTTGACCATTTTGAGGGCTTATTTTTAAGGTCCCTTTTCCAACCCCCTCGGTAATTAGGCCCCCCTCGTTTATTTATTTTGAAATTTTTTTCCAACCCCCCCCCCCCCGTTTATTTGGCACCTAAGAGTACATTATCTATTTTGAGAAAACAATTCAATAGCTTATTTTTATTTTCCTCATTCGTAGTCTCAATGTAAGAACTGTCGAACGTGCTAACCGCACTGGCTCAACTTCAGTATCTTTGAAATCATTCGTAGGCCCAATTGTAAATTTAATGGCTTAAAAAAAATTATAGCATTTTGGGTTTTTAGCCTCGTTTTGGCGAAAAACTCGTCCCCAGGGCCCAAAAATTAAAATTTTGAAAAATGAAACAAAACACCCCCCAGGGATTTGCCCAAGGATCAAGTGTGCAAAATTTCAGCCCAATCGGACCATTTTTGAAGTCTCCAGCCTGCCCCAAAGTTTTAGCCTCGTTTTGGCGAAAAACTCGTCCCCAGGCCTCAAAATTAAAATTTTGAAAAAATGAAAAAAACACCCCCAGGGATTTGCCCAAGGATCAAGTGTGCAAAATTTCAGCCCAATCGGACCATTTTTGAAGTCTCCAGTCTGCCCCAAAGTTTTGGTGACACACAGACACACAGACATTCTCAGATTCTAGCTCAACTGAAGTGAGAATTGTAAAATCAATAAGTAGTCGAAGTTTCTAGACTCATTTCAATGTCAAAATTGTCCCAGGCCCAAAAAAAAAAATCAATCCAAAATTCAGCAAAGAATCAAGTATGCGAAATTTCAGCCTAATCATGGATCACTTCTTTTAAGGACTCCAGTACTTTAGCTTCGTTTTTGCACTAGGACTTAACCCCGAAAATCTTAATGAATCACCCAATGATAAAGTCAAATTGGATCTATTTCAAACAAGTCTGCACGAAATTTTGAGGGGTAAGGACAAAAATATTCTCACAAACTCGAGCCTACAATAATGGTCGTAATATTTGAGGAAAAGGGAAATTCACCCGGGAAGTTTTGAAACCACAATCGATTTGTAAGTGCTCTAAAGTAGGTTGGAAGGGTAGAGTTTTAACATGAGACTTAAGACTTGGGACCTTAAGATCTGAGGATCCAAAAGTTCAAAAATGGTCTAATAAGACTCATAATATAGCCTGGAAGTCTATAAAACCGAGCCAAATTGAAATATGCGATTAAATTTAAGACATGGCCCAAAATCAACTTTTTCGCCCGAATTCCAAATTTCGAAAAGCGAGGGAATAAGCTTAATTCTCAATAGATTTCGACTATAATTGTAGACCCTTAGTACTGATATCTACTGATAGCTAAAAACTGATATCGCTCACGAAAGTTGCATCATGTCCATTAGTAAATCAAAAAAGTGGCTCTGAGTACGAGATTGATATTCTCAGATTCAAAAAAGCTGAACTGAAAACCTGAAGTGTGATTGGCTAGGACGCGTCGAAGCTAATCTATTGGAATTTAGTTTTAGCATCAAGGGGTGTGTCAATAGAACTCCGCGTCGCATAAAATCCGGGAGTCAAACCTGAAAAATGGCAAAAATTTCGATTATGCGATAAAATATTTGATAAAAAATTCGATGCGATAAATCATTCGATAAATTATTCGATGCGATAAATTATTTGATAAAGAATTCGATGCGATAAAAAATTCGCCCTTCGAAACTCTTTCGATGCGATAAATTCGATAAATCATTCGATTCTATAAAAATTTCAATTATGCGATAAATTATTCGATAAAAAATTCGATGCGATAAATCATTCGTTAAATTATTCGATGCGATAAAATATTCGATGCGATAAATTATTCGATAAAAAGGATAAGGGCTGATTCCCTCGAATAATTTATCGAATGGTTTATCCCATCGAATTTTTTATCGAATGATTTATCGCATCGAATTTTTTATCAAATGATTTATCGCATAGAATTTTTTATCGCATAATCGAATAATTTATCGCATCGAAAGAGTTTATCGAATATTTTATCACATAAGGCATTTCCTCCATGGCATTTCCACGGCGTTCCATACTAAAATATTAGACCAGCGGCCGAGGCAGTGGATTGTGTCACTTCGTAGGGCACCCCTTAGATCAGGGCATTTTCTTTATCTACTTTTCACGCTGAATCCGTTGGTGGTCTCAGATATTTGATTTTCAGACTTCGAAAAAACCGTTAGTAAAGGGGGGACCCTTGATAAGTTCTATCGATTAAAACTAAAAATCGATTCACTCGAAAACTGCAGGAGATTCGAAGGGCAAATTTTTTTTGTCAATTCTACACCCTATTACGATCATAATATCAAAAATTTGCCGTGATCTAAGGGGTGCCCTACGAAAACCATTTTTAAGGCCTTTTTTGAATCTCGGACGCTGGTCTATATTGCTGATTTTGGTTTGTAAAAATTGTAAAATATTCATTTTCTGGACTCCAGGGCATAAATTAAGCACTTTTATTCCCATATTGACATTATTCTGTTACTTGATGAGCGCCCAAACCAGTTTCTAGATAGAATGCAAAAAAAAGAAAGACATAGAGCAATAAATTGAGGTTCTCCATGACGAGAATGAAGACGAGGAAGATGAATAAAAGATTTTTAGATTTTAGTTTTGTTTGTATTTCGTTGGAAATTTTTTAGTTCGTTCTGTTTCTTGAAAAGGAAAAAAAATCATTTGAAACACTATTTCGCAGTGATTAATTCCGCAAAATCTCTAAAATGGGCCTATTTGCATTCATAATTTTTTTGGGGTTCGCTCGCGTTAATTTATTAGACTATAGCATAGTCTAACCAACGATGTAAAAATAATAGATAACCAACTTGCCTTGATTCTCAAAAAACATCCGTGTTACGGTTGTAAAAATATTAATGACATTTTGCATCGTAAAAAGTGCAATTAAATAAAAACTTGCTTCATTTGCTACCTTCTATTGGACAGAATCGATCGCGTGTTGTATATTCCAAAATTTGGGTTAGAAAAAGTGTATTTTCCTATAGGCAGCCTCACAGAAGGAATTTTTTAATTAGATATTATTGTTCTATAAACATTCATCTGTTTATTTTGTATCAGGCAACCTTCATGCACTTTTCATTCGTGAGATATCGCACTTCAAATCACACATTTTTCAGATAACATCATTTTATGAGCGTTTATTTATCCAGATGAAGATTAAGTGGTATCAGGCCGATCCGTAGTCAATTTGTCTAAAGATTGGTACCTTTATCTTTTGAAAAAAATTCCAAAATTTGCAGTAAATAACAATTCAAATTTTCTATCAATTCAGTGGATGTTAAAAAGTGTGTCAAAATCTAGCTAAAAGCATAACACGCACTGCACACAGAGCTATTTAAAGGAGTGCTCATTTCAATAGGAAAACAATGGTTGTTCTCTTGGTAGAAGTGCCTTCTAGAGGTAGTTGGTTATCTATTATTTTTACATCGTTGGTCTAACTGAAAAGAAGCTTTGCGGAAGGAAAAAAGGTATCGGGTTTGGATTCGAATAAATTAAACTTAAAGCAGAAAATTTATTAGATATTTGTGAATAAACTGCATCCGATAAAACCTTTAAAATATAAACAAGAAAAGTTTCGCTAAAAATAGATATACATATACCAGACTCTAATACTATAGTTTCACATTGTTAAAAAAATCACCATACCGAGCAAAAGATACGGCGTAAACTTTAATTTCTAGTTGACTAGGTAAAAACAGTATTTTATCAAAAAAAATTTACTTAGACCCTGTACAACATGGGCCCCGGGGAGCCATTTTGACTGAGGGGGCCAACATTTTCGAAAAAAATTTCACCCACCATGGTTGGGCGACGAAGAAATTTTTTTTCACTTTTTGCACCCTCAAAACACCTTAAAACGATTATCTAATTGGGGAGAATAATAGTTTTTGTGGTTTGATTTGGTCTTAAACCAGCTTAAAATAGTACTCTTAAAAAGGTATGACATGGTCTACCAAAAAGTGGGGGGGGGCATGCCTAAAAAGACCAACCCACCGTCTTATGGGTAAAAAATGTAAATATAGTGAGAAATTTTTCTACTATAAACTTTTTCTACAAAAAATATCATATATAAACCAGTCTTTTGTTGAAAGAAATATATTTAAAAATCATACTTTCAACTTTTCAAGAAGTCTATCGTTTCTAATAAAAACAAGAACCAAATTCACACCATTTTTGTCACGTAATTCTCTCAAACTTTCCAAATTATCATCAGATACAGCTTGAAATAAATTCACAACAACTGTATTCAAAGATTTCATCTGCAACAAATAAGGAATTTGAGGAAAATGGTATGGCTCTTCTGGATAGAAATAACATAAACCGTTATCCAGAACTTCGTACTCAGGTTGCAGACAGTTCAAATTCAACTCAGTAATAGGTAAGTGTTTCATAAGTTGAAAATCTTCTAACCTATACCTCGAAACTCTATGAACGCACATTTCCTTACCACATTGACTATGCATCGTGTTATAACACCCGGGCAAGACAGTATACGGTATAGTCACACTCTTCAAATTCGGAAAATCAATTTTGGCAAGTTCTTCACAAAATTCAGTCCGTGTGCAATCGTTGTCAGGCAGAACACAATCGAGCTTGATTTTCTTAACATAAGGTGCAAGAACTCGTAAAGATCTCATGGTTATACGGTTACTTTTCCATTTGCCCTGGCACACTTCAATCTCTGATAAAAGAGGCATTTGACTCAATATTTCAGCAATGTACTCATGGTCATTTTTACGTTTGAAAAAGAAATCCGGTGAACGTAATTTACGTATTGGCAAATGTAATAATGTCTCCCAAACTTCGCCTTTAAGCCCGTGCTTGGTCGGCTTAAAGTTAGGTTCAGCCCATAGTAATCTATTTGTAAGAATCCTGAGGCTTTTACTCACAAGTGATAATGACCGTAAATCCTTTTTTGATAGATGTATCAAAATCTTGTCCCAAATTTCATTTGGAAATACAGTGTGACCGTAATCCTCTTCTACTCTTTCGATCTTTGGTGGAGGAACAACAGGCTGTAGTTTCCTCAGTTTTTCGTCTTCAGCTACTTCGATCTTTCGTTTAGATCTGGTGGTTCGTGGTAGAGTATCGGTTGCTAGGCTACATCCTGAAGGTTTGTATTCATGATCCAAATCTGCATTCGTTTTCCATTTACCCATTTTTGTGATGATATTTTGTTTTGTTTTGTGTATTAATTAATCACTAAAATAACAAAAATATTTTTAAAGAAATAGAGTTACAAAAGGCCCACAAAAAGCAAAGGCGAATTTGTGACACCTAATGTCTTATAGTCCTAGAAAATTTCAAAAGCGATTGTCCGACTTGAAATACCTTGGAACATATCAATTAATTGAGTCCTAAACAAACCAACAAGCCATTAATTTTACGACATTATTGTATATATTCTTTAGAGCTTTTACATAATGTAATTATCCAAAATTTGGTGTTATATGAAGATGTTTTCAATTTTAGTTTAATTTTATACTTGATAATGTAAGTTTGTCTTACGAAAAGCTTCGTATTTTATTCAAAAGAAAATATGTGTTTTAAAAATTTACATAAACTTTTGGAAGTTGAATCAAAATCGAACCTTATTCAGTGCTAATCAGGTAAAGAACCCTAACAGCAAAAGTTTTAAATTAAGAGACCAAAAATAATACATGTAATAAATTTCGTAAAAACAAACAATAATTTTGTATATTTCCTTGGATATAAATAATCAATATTTTTCTTATTTTATGTAAAAGTTTTTTTATGTTCACAGAAAAAAATAATTTATAAAAAATAAAATAAAGCTACAATGGAACGGGGGTTGGAACTTCTAATTGATTGACAAAAATATCATGTATCTTCTATACTAAATGAGTTTATGAAAAATGTCTGTAACGCTAGCCCAGTAACATATGTTAAGGTTTATAAAATTTGAACGCCGCGGCTGGAAAACCTATCCACCTTTGATACAAAAAGTCTCGCGCTAAGTTTGACAAGCGTAGAAAACTCGGATTAGAGAAGACTCTACACTGCTATTTGTAAACGAAAAACGTTCTGACGTCAATTTCATGAAAATGTACTGCGACGTCACAAAGTTTCAAATAAAAAAGGTGTGGCATTTTTGTTGCACGATTTCGAATTATTTTATATCAGCACACGCAAGAAAATCCAACATTGTTGTTTGATGATTAAACTTCGTCTAACATTATTTAAAAAGGTTTCAATGTTGGTTGTCTTAAGCTGTCCGCATGTGAAGCCAACAAACGGGTAAACCTTCAGTGCTCAATCGCAAAGCGCGAGCCTCTCCTTCGCAACTAATGCTTTTTCTTTCCTAGAAGCAACCCTCTCACCACCTCAGACACCTTTGGGCGTCTGCAACGACGGGTACCCTCGATAATTTTGACAGGGTCACTATGGCATTTTATTGAACACAAACTTCCGTTATCTTAAAAAGACATATCATCGAGGCTTATACAGACACAAAATTTTGACTAATGTAGAAAGTTTAGAAGTATAATTTTTATTATTGTATTCGGCATTTTAAGCCAAAACGATGTCAGGCATTAACCCACATTATAGTATTTTAAAGGCTTTTGATGTGCAAGCAAAACCGTTAACCGGCGTTTGCGACGACGGGAACCGTCTAGTAAGATTCTATACTAAAATCCAAATAAAAAATTCCTAAATTCTAAAATATAAGACATGCCAACGCTATAGTCGAATAAAAAATTGCATATTTGAACCGATCATTAAAAAGTTTCTAGATACCTACTGTAATAAGTCTGCACAAAAGATACAATCTGGCTTCACATTTAAAATTTTGGTCCTGGAGGTTTGGGGGGGTACTAGGTTTGCGAGATGACGGGTATGTCCGTGTCAAAGTTTTATAATCGACCCTTAGAAAGACTGAATTTCAAAAGTTTTGTCAATTTTTTGACGTTTTGTTAACCTTTAGAGAGACTATTCCCCCAGAATTTATGACCTCTTGAGGGAGTTGATTTTGGATTTTCGTAATTTTGGAACCCTTACAGAGACTCAATTTGCTTTTTAATGGTTTTTGTACCCCTTTGAGGGACTTTCGAGGGTATGAAAAGGGGGACCTTTATGGCTCACACACACCCCCACCGAGGGCTTTTAGTATTCAAGCAACCAAAGCTAAGGTATTCACTATGGCAGTGAAAAAAATTGAAAGTTATATCAAAAACCTTTTTCCTGAGTCCGAAGAAAATTCCAAACTTTTAAAATAAAAAAAATATTCTGAGAATCATGATTATATCATAAAAAATACATTCAAGAAATCCTTTAAAAATGTCTTTCTGTCAGCTAGAATGTAGAAATAAAAATTTAGTTTTCTAAAACAAGGCACAAATTTATCATTATCCTAAAACTTACGATCGAAAAGAATATTTCCAGGACAAAGCTAAAAACTTTATCTTTGATATGAACCTGAAAATGTTTAAAATTAAATTTTACAAAAATCCTCTCTTTAATTTGATTTTTTTTCTAATTCGAAAAAATATGTTCGTCCCTAGAACTGCCCAGAAGATCAAATTAGAGAGAGGTAAACTGTATGACAAAGTTTGAATTTGATACAAAGAACTAATGACAAGTATCCGAGCTTACCGAACATTTTTCGAACTTGAAGATTGAGACTACAGTACCAAGTAATCTATCTTTTCTCAAGAGCAGCATAATTATAAATTCCGAGAAAACCATCTTCATTTTATTTCTTCCAATACCAAAACATAGAACTGATAGCAACACCAGCCAGAAAGACAAAAACCAATTGTTTCGGGGTGGCACCAAAATATTCGTGTACAGCTTTCTGTAATTTAAAAAGAAAACAAAAATACTTATATAATTCATCGAATTAAATAAAGTGCGAGGATTTTCGAACTGAAAAAGTTATTCTGATGAAAGGAATATGAAAATTTGTAAAGCCTCGCCTTAACTCTGAATTCTTAAATAAACGTAAAATACAATAAATTCTCAATATATATGATCTCGAGCAAAAATGTGGTTCTTTAAAATTTTTGTTTATGCAATACTATAATAATTTTCATTTCAAATGGGAAATTGATATTTAAAAGAAGGTGGGGGTTAGGCTGATGAGAAATTTCAGGTGGGAGTAAACCTATGCAGCTGGGGATGACATTTTTTTCATGTGGGGGTTACCCAGTGCAGGCATAGTGATCTTTCTCAGGTAAGGGTTGGGGGGTGCCTCTCACTATTTGAACCAGGCCAAAAATGGCAAAACATAAACCTTACCCATCCTCCTCTAGCAAGAATCCAGCCAACCAATTTATCAAATACATATCGTTTCACCCAATCAATAACAATATCAACCAATGGCATTTCATTTAATACTTGAATAGCAAGTTTATAAGCAAAATAAAACAAAGTACATATACGACCCCAGTTAATGTTGCCATCTGAGAAAATTTCTGATGCAACGCTGAAAAATGTCTTGTATACTGTATCAGGTGTGACACGAATTCCAGAAATCAAATTGTTTAATTGAGAATGATTTGACATATCGTCACCAATTCGTTGCAAAACTTTGGCAATCTCTCTGAAAAGAAATTATTCGCAGTTCAAGAATTCAGTCACCAAATTTTAGAGTCCATTTCCTAATCATTTAATAAATTAATCATTTCTTTTTTGCCTAAATGCAATAAAAAAGAATTTGTGCTCTAATGAAAGCATCTTTCTTTTAATTCCAAGGATTATTCAACTTACAAAGGAAGGATAAATTTTTTGTGTTTTCTAATAATCACTTTATTAAAATACCTTTCATTGTTTCCACCTTGACGCCTCCTTAACTGTTGGGGAACATCATAACCATCATTTTCCATTCGATTAACAAGAAAGGAGGTAAATATATCAGGAGTTGCGTTTCCAATCTGTTGCTGTTGGGCCTCTTGGTAATGGACATTTACATTGACTCTTGGTCCGTAACCAGGTCTTCCATCTTCTTCATCAAAATCTTGTTGTTCTTGACCAGGAGGTGGTACAACTTGTGGTTGTTGTATACTAGAACCAGATACCATAGGCCCATAACCAGGGTACTGCGGCCTTGTGTTGGCAGGTTGTGGCCTCATTCTAACAGAGCGTTGTTCAGGCTGAGGTTGATATTGGTGATTGGCAGCTTGGTCAGCAATAGGTGTACTAGTGTACGGAGGCTGAGAATTATATTGTTCATTTTGTTGAAAAGTTTGTTGTTGATTTTGTGGAGGATATTGTCGGTTGTTATCCACATTTTGGTTTGGGAAAAAACTTGGTGGTGGTTTATTTCCACCACCTCCACCTCCAATAGGAGGACCCATTTTTTGTGACCAATAGATTGATAAGGTTATTTATGCAGAATTTTAATAAGATCTAAAGAAAAAATGTTAAGTATGAAACAAGAATTGTTGAGATTTAAGGCAAAAAAAGTCACAAAGTCACAAGTTGATTGAATCAGTTTGGATAGCTGCTTGGACAGGCTTGGAGCTGCTTGGAGACTAAGGTACTCAATTCTTTTAATTTCTCAATGATGTCCTCAAATAATATATCGTAAATGTATTACATTAAATTTGTTGTTAATTTTTTGTATGTGTGCTAAAATGACTGAATAACTTCAATTCAATATTCATTTATTACAAAAACCTGTGTCTGATAATTCCACAAAATGAGAGAACACATAGACATGAATTGAAAAGATTCTGAAAAACGAACGAACCAACGATCGAGCAAATGAAAAAGTGAGCAAACAAATTCATGAATGGAATATTGAGTATGACTCGATAAAACCCATTTTCCCAGCACGATTATCGGCTGTCCCAGCAATGCTATCAACAATATTTTTTGTGAAAAGAACTATCACAATTACAGTAAGACCAAAGAAAATTTGGAAAAATGGCAATTTCGGGCATATTTCCAGCATTTTTCTCAAAAATGGGACCGCTAATACAAATCTTTGTGCAAAAATTAGAGAAAAAAAACTTATGATAAGGCGAAACAAAAAAAATTTCTTGTTTCCTGAAACCGGCCGGGTGAAAATTTTTTTTTTTCTGACCCGGCCGCAAACTTTCATTCGTTAGTAGTCCGTACTTGTTGTGATTTAGGGCATAATTTATGCTGTGTTTATACATAAAAGTTATTCTTAAACTCTATTTCAATGAGCCATAAATTATCAAAAATAGCAAAAAAAAATTATTTTCCGGCCGGCCGCATGATAACTTTTTTCCTTCACCCGCATTCCGGAAACAAAACATTTTTTATCATTCGCCTAATGAAGAAATCTCAAGAAAATGCCAAAAAACAGTTTTTCCGGCATATTTCCGGAATTTTCAGCTGGATAAATATGTTTTTGAAAATCAGGCCCTGTCACATTTTAGGTATTGCTATTTTATTTGTATCAGTGTGCAAAGTTTAAATAGGTTTGTTCTATCATTGTTGAAAGTAGGAGAAATTTCTACTGACGCAGAAATTTTTTACAGCCAAATAACGGCACAGTCTGCTTATACTTGCTATGTTTGCTATATTGTTTCGGCAAAAAACGGTAAAAAAGACCCGAATGTCACTTTTTATGAGTGCGTACAAACTTTTGCATGAGGAAAAAATGTTTTTCGAAAGCATAAACTTTTGCGAATCGTTTGATAAAAATGAGCATTTTTGAATAAAAATTGCCTTAAAAGTGAAAAAGATTCCTTAAATCCGATCAGGACGATTGCTCCTTGGACTTTAAAGGATAAAAACATACCGAAAATTTGATATTTATTACAATTTCGTGGTTTTATAGATTTCAATTTTTTTTGAGAATTTTTTGCGAGCAAAAACTTTCGCAAATTGCCCTGTCAAGAATCTCTGTCTCCCTCGTATATCTATCTTTTTCTTGGGAAGTTGATCTTCAAATTAGTTCTCAAGGTTGGCTTGGCTCAATTTTTATATCTATGGCTCAAATTTTAGGCAATTTCTCATAGTTTTTAAGAATGTTAATTTCATTAAAAAGTGCCAGCTTATTTTTTCATGTATCCCTTTAGAAGTTTTGCGGCGCATTTTTTTGCTTGAGAGTCAGGTAAACGCTATAGCGCTTTCGCAGCATTAATCTTTGATACGCATTTCGGCGGAACGCTAGTGTAATTAACTGTCAGGGCTTTCGGGGGCTTCGTCCCCACTAGGGCTGGCCCCAAAAACCCTCTGCAATTTCAGGGGGCGCTGTTCTGCAAGCGGAATTGTGGAACTTCTTTTGGCGTGCACCCACGTGCGTTTGCGTAGGGTAAAATGGCAAAATGCGAAAATCAATTTTGGCAAATTTTTTTTGAAAAATGACCCTACAAGATTTGACTATATCTTTTTATTCCATGAAGAGATTACTTTCAAATAAAAAATACATTGACAATAAAAGGGTAAGCTTTCTAGAAATTCAAACATAAATTGCATAGCTTTTACTAAAAAATAGCACTTTAGGATCAGAAACAGTCAAAAACCAGCTTTTTCCAATTTTCATTGAGTTACAGGAATTAATTCCTTGTTTGTTTTGATCTGAAATTTTCAGTAGGGGTGGCCAACATGGTTCCCTTGCTCATATCAGGGGGGCCCGGGACGGGGGTAAGAGAATTAAAGTTTCTAAGTAAAATCTTAATTATCACCCAAAAAAGTGCCTTTTTTTGTCCATATCTTTTAAATAGATAGTCCCAGCCTTATCCCTCCTTCAGTAAAGCTTCCTATACCTTTTGTCCTTCAGAAAAAACAAAAATATTGGCCTTAATTGTTTGCTTTCAGTTCCTGTAGCCAGTAGTGTGACCCCCTGTATTTCTATCTTATTCCGCGCGGGTTTTTCAATAGAGATGTCACATGACACAAATCCCACATTCTTATTGGACTAGAGAAAGCGAAAGTGAAATCGCGCGATCTGATTGGATGAAAAAAAGACCGTGGGAACTGGAACCGAAATCTAAAACAAGATGGCGGCGAGAAAAGCACGTCTTTTGCTTTGGACGAAAGGTTGCAAATTCTGGTTAGTTCTGGAGATATATTGAAAAGTTTAGACATGGGTAGTTCGCATTTGTGTTTCGCATTCCCAAACCAAACGCACGTGCACCTCACTTTAATCAAATAACAATTCAGCGTGGACTTTGCATCGTTTCCAAACTGGCCCATTGATCGAACTTAATTGAACATTCACAATTTTTTTTTAAATCTTAGAGTTTGATTAATTTTTTTTAAACAAACTTTAATCGTTTGATAGAGTTTGATTTGTTTGATTGTTCGACTGGTTGGACGACAAGTTTGATTGATCAGGTCTGGCTTAAAACATTTCCTTGACTGATAAAATAAAATGCGAAGAAATAGATATTACCCAAACATTACTGTGAAAGGTTTCTCGCGTTGCTTCTCGACGTACTCATCATCATTTTTCATTTGTTGATGATATTTTTTATTTCCGTTTTTATTTTAGTTTTCTGTGCTGTCAGGCTGCCGGTTGCATCTGAAATTCGTCTCGTCACAAAAAATTCTGTTTCACTTTTTCGATTTGTTTTGATGAGCTCAGCACAAAAAAGGGCGGGAAAAATGTTTGAGAATTCCCCGAAGGTGGGTGGTTTTAATTTTGATTTTAGTTTAGAGCTTGCTATTAAATTACCATTTATATCAAGTGGTTCTATTTAAATGTTCCTGTTTTTGAAGATTTTGTGCGAAATATGTGTGAAATTTTCCCCAAATTATCTCGTCTGATTTGATCATTACACGCCCAGCAAAAACGCCTTTGCAACACTAAGTTGTCAGCAACACTCCAAAATAGTTTTACAGGTATAAAAGTAATATCTTGGATCCAGGGTACAGTAAAACCTCATCTCCAGCGGATTGTCAGTTTCCTGAAGTTCTTTAGATAATTTCAAAGCATTGTCCGTACGGTTTTCATCTTTTTGTGTCCTTTAGTGAGAATTTCCAAATTTTCCAACTTTTATGAGAATACTAGACAACCTAGCTCGAAAAAAGAACGCAAATGAAAAAGTCATAATGGTAGACTAAAGCTGCGAAGGGAAAAAAGCATGCGCCTGGCGCGGAATTCCGTTCATCAGAATTATAAGAATGTCTAACTGGATCCCTTGAACCGACAACCCAGGTCCCAGTGTGGAAACGATGCAAAGTCCACACCGAATTGTTATTTGTTTAAACTGAGGTCTACGCCAAAAGAAGTTCCGCAGGCTTGCGATATTGCAGGGAAATTTGAGGTTTGGGTTTAATTTCAAAAGCCGCCCTTCCTTGCATATTTGATCTTCTCACGCCGAAGAGTTGCTCAAAATAAGCTTTGTATTCTATTTACACTCCATGCTGTATATGGCGGTCAAGGGAGAGGCGGAGCACAATGAAATCGGGTGTTAGAATGGTGGTGCTTCCTCTCGTCTGTCTTGAAAAGCTTTGCTTTGAGTTACTCCAATATCTTACTTTATAATTATAAATCTGCTCCTCATGCCAATGCGTCAAAAGTAATACACCTTTCCCGTAATTCGTGAAACTAATGCGGACGCATTATTTTGATGCTCTCCACTGCTTGGGCTCTCTGGAGGTTTTTGCCTGCGTTTTTCCTTAGGGAAAGTTGGTTTTTTGAGCTTTTCTCAAGTTTTGTCAAACAAAATCTCCTCAAATTTTGGTATGTTCAATCTATTCATGATATTATACCACCCTGAGAGTCTTTTGCCAAAAGAAGATATCGCTATCAAAAGTTAGAAGCTGAAAACCCACTTTCCTTAAAAGGCCGTTCGTAGAAAATTGCTTGGTTCCCGTCATCTCAACTTCGAAAAAGTGGGTCGGTCGGTAAAAACAAAAATGTGTTCAAAAGATATGAAGAGGGGGTCGGGGGCGGGATTAAAAAACAGGCGTTTATGTATATTTTGCTGATTGCTCAGAGCGCGACGAGCAATTTTTTTCCCCGATAATTTTTCCTATCCGTCATTCCGTGATTCAGGGGGTATTTTGTATTTGGTCATTGCCAGTTAGGGTCAGGGTTGGACTCAAGAGTCACAATATAGGGCCGAAGGCCCTCTTAGGGGCACTCGTACCCAGTGACTAAACATAGGGCTAAGCCCTTTTAGGGGCACCGGTAGGGTTGGGAGTGTCACCTATATATAGAGATTTGTCCATTCTATTTAATTTGTTACGAATTGCGGGTTTCTGCTGTGCGGCAATGGCTCAACGGATAGAGCGCTGGCTTCCGAATCTGAAGGTCTTTCTTTGGTGGTGGTTCGAATCCCACTCGGTGCGAAAATTAGACTGGTCAAAATTGATGGACAAATGATTGACAGGTATAGAACTCAGTCAGAAATGAGAAACTAAGTCTCAGCAGTCAGGACCTCATTTCACTTTATCGATATTACGCAAACGGCAGTTTGCGCTAAATTATTTTGGTTTCACTTTCGATTTCAAGCAAAGGTCTTAGCAACAGGGCGCGCGTACATAGCAACGGGGCTGGGTAGAAAAATCTAAACATAGAATTCAAAAAAAATACCGATCATCGTATAGAGCACTAAAAAATACCCCCTTTCTATGTTTAGTTTGTTCTACCTTGGATTATAACTGAAAATATCTTCAAATAACCTTTGCCCGCTATCAGCCCGCGCGGTAATCTTTGCCCGCTCTAATTCTTAGATAATGAATAAGAGAGGTGCGCTTAGCTAAGCCGTGCTCGCGGGCGATAAATTTATGTTTACTTTTCTTTTATATTTTAGTGGTATTTATCCAATGAAAAGGATGTTGACATAATATGCACGGCATTGATTATGACATCATTAAATATGTCAATATCGATTCAACGCCCTTTAAAGAAAATAATTTGTAAATAGTTCTTTTTATCGTAAAGTTTAGAAATACGAGCAAAAAAGAGTCAAATTTAATATTTGTTTCCTATCTAGATTATATTAGCGTTAGAATACGGTAAATTTTCACGAAAAATATTTCGCGATGGCAGTACGCCCAATCGCGCCCACGGGAAAGTTCCAATTTTTAATTATCGGGAAATCGGGGAAACCGGTTCACCACGTGGATAAAAAACGTACGGAATGAAACCTGACAGAATGTTTTTAAACAGCTTTATTCAAATAAAGCTATAAGAGGTTCATTACTTGTGGATCTTAAAACCTACATAAGCAAAAACGAAAGTTGGTGGGAAGGAAAGAGTAAACGCAAGGCAGAAGGTTTGGTTGTGTTGATCAGGTATGTTTTTATTCTATCCGAACTAATGTTATAAAAGACCAAAGAGGCCCTGACTGAGTCTCAGAAAGTAGAAAAAACAGGTAAAGTGAAAGATAGGAAAGGGAAAATGGGCCGTCACACTCTGAGCATTTAGCGAAATGTGTTTATGTCCTCGTTTATGTTTTTAAATAAGGTGATTCCGCTCTGTCCGAAAAATACAAACCGGGAGCCGAAAATTACAAAGCGGGAAAAAAATCGGGAAACAGCTGGATTTCGGATAATACTTGGATCATTTCCGATTGCAAAACTCTTGCAGGCTGCTCGCTGTAATCATCTGACAGGTAAAGTTGAAAAGCTGCCACTCAAGAAGTAAATTGGGCTTTCCGACCCTCCGACTCCTCATTCTGAAAATAAGGGTCGGTCGGGCGACGGGAACCAAAAATCTTTTTACAAACGGCCTAACCCTTCGCAGGTCAAAACGCGTTCGTTTACCTCCCAAACAATTTTATACACAACAAAAAAAACAGTGCGTCGGTGGAGCGCACATTTTCCCGGGGCCATTTCTGAGAAGTTTGAATTACAGGAAAGGTGTATTACTGCCTCACCTTGAATATATTCGGCGTACACTGTGCAACATTTCCAGACTGGCCGACAACCAATTTATCAGGTGATTAATTCTGCTGGCAGCATTCATATTTATGCAGTATTAGATTTTTTCAGCGACAAAAATTTATGACTTAAGGTATAGTGTACACCTTTTTTCCGATTTTTTGTCAAAAAAATTTTTTCAGTCAAAGTGGAAGAAAAGTTACTGGATTTCATTTTGGTAAAATCGCGATCTTAAAATCTTTTTTTGATCCAGAGTTATAACCATTTAAATTTCAAAACAAAGTTTGTCTTATGATGGATTATTTACTCAAATAATTGTCTCTTTCGGAAACAACAAAGACAAAAGAGAGAATTCAGCTGATGTTTATTCTCACCTCTATTGAATAGTAATATTTTTGACACATTTCACTGATTACTCAAATAAACAGCAATCATCTCGTTAAAAATTTCAAATTGATATAGAAAAAAACGAAATTTTACCACACCATACTACTTTTAACGAAGTTAAAGTCACCCATAGCATTTAGATATCGACTTCATTCTTTTTTTATGAGATTCCCAAAAGATCAAACTTAAAAAGTGTCTTAGGATTTTATTTCTAACCTAGTTGTTTTTCCTCAATTT
Organism: Clytia hemisphaerica; assembly: GCF_902728285.1. Classification (NCBI taxonomy): domain Eukaryota; kingdom Metazoa; phylum Cnidaria; class Hydrozoa; order Leptothecata; family Clytiidae; genus Clytia; species Clytia hemisphaerica. The sequence continues at coordinate 345,338 of NW_027103682.1, read as the reverse complement.
ACAGATAACTGAAAAAATCACATTTAAATTTACTTTATTATCGATATTTTTACAGAATTTAGGATTTAAAGAGTTAAAGTCAATTCCAAAAAAAAATCCCAAGACACTTTTTTAGTTCGATCTATTGGGAACATAGTATCGAAATTATTTTTTCAAAATTCAAAAGCTATGGGTGACTTTAACTTCTTTAAAGTAGGTAAGGTTAAAATTCTTAAGATTTTAATTATATCCTGCCCAGTTTTTTAAATTCAGCTGAAACTTTTACCATTAGAAAGAGAATATTATTGGCTTTCAGAAAATATATACTTTTGATAATATAAAAATTTGTTGTTCTAAAGATATGATCAATTAAAGAGAATGTGTCAAGAAAGGTGAACACATACCTTAAAGGCGAAAATAAGAAAATGTAGTGTTTCCGGAATGCGAGTGAAGGAAAAAAGCTCTCATGTTGCTGGCCGGAAAAGATTTATTTTTTGCTATTTTTGATAACTTAAGATCATTGAAATAGAACTTTATAGTTATATACCATCAACTGCTTTAACTTGGGACGATTGGTCGAAACATGGGACTGTTGATAATCTGGCCTGTATTTTCACTTACTGTTAAATCTCTTTGACAACAAATTTGTTTTGATAACTCCACCAAGTTTATCAATCATACTTTCTGTCATAACAAGTCACAATAACTTTCACTGATAGCGCGCCCTTTTTAACTTTTTTGTTTTCATTCAAAATGACTGAACTTGACCGGACACCGATTGGAGAATTAGAGAATGCTTGCCGCCTAACCGCCTATCGCCCGATGGGATTAACAAATAACGAGTTTGTAACTTGCCGCGTGATTGACGTCATACGCTCCATCGTGTTCCACTACAGATTTTTTTCATATTTTGCTTTAAAAGCCTACTCGGTGCAAAATAGAAATCATGTATTTTTTAATACGCCGTTCATTAACTCAAATCAAATGACTTTCGAGGTTTGGTGAAATGGTGGCCGAATTGCCGCCCCATGTTTTGTCAGATAGTCCCAAGTTAGAGCAGTTGACGGTATATGTACAAACAGTATGAAGTAAGCCCTGAATACTAATGTATCAACTACTAACGAAGTCTGCGGCCGGGTCAGAAAATTATTTTTTTCACCCGGCCGGTTTCCGGAAACACTACATTTTTTTATTTTCGCCTAAGATTAAGATATTTGGGATATATTTAGATAAAAGAGGGTAGCTCTAGTCTGGAGATCCATTAACTCTCTAACCAAAACTTAGCTACACCACGTACAGTACAGTCAAGTATCAATATTTGAGGTATTACGAAAATGGACTCTTCCAGTTAAAGTCTGTTACAGGGGGGGGGTGGACGACGGCGGAATTCCGAGGCAAAATGTTTTTTGAAATTGCTGGATTTTCAATACAAAAGCAATTTTTTGGTGGAAAAATCTGGAATTTCCGATACTTTTTATACAATCTTGACAAATTATGTGGAATTTCCAAGGGTTCAAATAAAAAATTGAGCTGAATTTCCGAAGCACTTTGAAAAATTGACTGGATTTCCAATTGCTTTTTTTATCTGAAAATTTCTGTCGTCCGCCCCCTATATCAAATTTTTCTGGAAGAACCCAATTGCTATTTTTGATGATTTTTTGCCGTAATCGGTTTCGTTTTTAACATAAGGTCTTAGCAAGGGATACCCCAGGCATAGTTACGGGGTATTGAGAAAAAAGGTTTGTTAAATTTTAGCATAACAAAGACAAAACTCAGGAGGTAAAGTAAATTGTGTTTTGACTGCTTTTAGCCATTTTTCTAATACAAAATAATTTCAAACTTGACTTCGCTGACATATATAATAAAAAATCCTATCAGAAGCTACCGTAAGTTGGTCTAATAACGACACCCCCTTCTAATTTCGATACCCTTCTTTAAAGATAGGAATAATCAGAATGTTGCAGAATGTTGGAATCACTGATGGAAACTATTTTTCTTTACTTAGGTGAGACCAATTTAATTTGTTGTTCTACGGGCTCGACCGACCCTATTTTTGCTAAAATCAAAAAATTAATAATATTGAATTTCCACTACAATATATTTTACACACTAGTTATTTGTAAGAATCAAATTTGAATAAAGCTGAAAATTAATTCAAGAAATTGAAAAATTTAGAAAATCAAGCATTCCATACACTAAGATTTTATTATGATCTTCATCGAAGATAAAAAAAGTGAAATTTTGATCCAGATATTTTTTGGAAAGCATTTTCGATACTTTACCAATCCTGATAAATGAAAAATTTATTCTTATTTTACCGACCGACCGACCCATATTTTGCTAACGATCTGCCCATAGAACAACAAATTAAATTGGTCTCGCCTTAGCAATCAGAGAAGAAAAAATCTTTTGTCTATAAGTGATCCCAACATTCCTTCCAAAGTTCGATATATCCATGAACTGATGCCGTTTGTTGATTTTCATTTTACTCTCAGAGAGAAATTAAATTTGATTAAATTTGATCAAAGCAATTGAAGATCTTCTATCCAGCTTTAACTTCTGTTTTTGAGTTCAAAAGTTACCTGTTTCAGTTATAAAGACTTTTTTTAGTAAAGAATTCTCCAATACAAGGAAAGGTATGTAAAAGTGCTTTAAATTTGCTTATTTTGCAAGCTTTTTACAGAAAAAAACGCTGTTTTTTAGCGTTTTTATTAGTTTTTTTTTCTACAGGTACTGTACCTTTTCCCGGTAAAGGTCACAATTGTGGTTTTGTAAAGTTATTGTTTTTTCAAATTATGCTATTTATTTACTCTATTAAAAATTGGACATATTAAGAAAAAGAGTCTTATTTTGAATGTTTAAAATAGTATTCAATTTTGGGCCTCTATCAATGAAAATTGTTAACATTCCTACCTTCACTAATTTTCAGGATAAGTTTGAAATGGAATCCATTGAAAGCAAATCAATGCATCGTCGTCTTGGTCACATGGAGCATAACATGTTAGTGTCAAATTTGATGGGTGCTGGTATATACTTGGGTATAGATGTTTTGGAATCACAAGCTGAGATCAGCTATCAACATTTATCTGATGTATTTACAGAAGTTAGCAAATTAAATTACCTTATGCAAGCGTGTATACGCTTTGAAGGCAAAAGTTATTTTTTTCAGCCAATGGATCCAACATTTTTATTATCTGATTGGATGTTAATTGATGAGATCTCCCTTGATAGATGGGAAGACTGTGAAAAATTGATTCCGGAATTGATTGAGACCAAATTTGACTATAAAAAAGGTCCACTATGGAAAGTTGCTTTGCTGAAAATTCCTGCAAAAGGAAACAAAATATTCTCATATATGCTTGTGACTGTTTTATCACATGTTATATGTGATGCAAAGTTTGATGCTAATCTAATTTTTAATCAAGTTCTTCCTTTATTAAATGGAGATATTCTTAAGTACAAACCTTTATATTTTGCAAAGGCACAAGAACAGATTCTGAATGGATTTTCTGAAGAAGAACTCATCTTGGCAAATAGACCAACAATTCCTTTTCACTTTCGCCTGATTGGTAATATAATATCTTGGTCACTTTATCTATATCGATCACTCTTTGGTGAGTCTACACCTATACCTTTACATAAGCATTACAAGTCCTTAGTTATTGATGAACAGTCAACTAAAGAATTCATTAGTGCATGCAAGGCTAAAGGAAAAACAGTACACAGTATATTGATGATTTTGATGTATAATGCTATCAATGAGGTCAATAAAAGGTTCAATACAAAGATTGGAAATGGCCAAATGATGTTTCCAGTTGATCTTAGAAAATTTAATGAGCACCTCAATGAACCTGTTAGAATGCCAATGGGAAATTATGTCCATATTGGAACTGCTAAGATAATGAAAGCTGTACCAATAGACAATGAAGAATCAATCTTTAAAAAGGCAGATGAATTGATGGCATCAATCAAGCAATATAATTCACCAAATCCTGTGATTGATCAATTTGAAATGGGTTATGTGATAATTGAGAAGGGTGAACTTAGGCCATATTTGTTTGATAAATTTCCTCCGATGACCAGTTTGAGTAATCTAGGAAACTGTGATGCTATGAACAAATACAACAACGAAGATGCAACCGTTACAATCAAAAATCATTTTTTTGCCGTCAAGGCAGGATCTGGAGTATTTTTCACAGCCAACACATTTAATAGCAAGCTTCATATTTTTGTATCAAGTGGAATGAAAGAAAATCATCCAATTCTCAATGAGTTTGTTTTGGAAAATTTAAAAGGAAACATATTTGAATTTGTTAGACTTTATTCAGCTTGAATATTGTTTGGAGTGCCTTACAGAAAAAAAATGAGCCATTTAAACTTATTTTGCCATAAAAGAAATCTGAAATTTTCCTGAAATTTTCATGCTTGATTCTTGATAAGTATAAGCGCAGATGTTATTTTAGTGTTAGTCTTCACCCTAACTACAATCAAAATTACTGATAGAAGTTGAGCCAAGGAAGGTTTCCTTTAATTGACTGAAAGTTTCTTATACCTTTTTTCTAGAATCTAAGCGCTAGCAATTAAATGTCATGTACCAAACAACAATAGATATAAGTTTGAGTTTGATAAGGAATCTTGCAGGACTGTGCAGGATACCGGGTGACCCACGAAAAAGTATAAGAGTTTGGAGGGTAACTGTGTCCGAAAAAAATTGAATTTTAACTAAATTCTCTTTTCGTGGTAAAGAGGAAAGGCAAACTTAAATTTTGATGTATCATTTTCTTAATTTCGGAAAAGTAGTTATCGAGATATGGAGGTATAAAGTCAAAAGTCATTACAAAAAACAGTCAAAAAACGTCAAAAAAGACAGTAGTATCAAATTTGTATCAGAACAAAACATCTTTCCTTTGATCATTTGCTATTTCTTTGTCTTAAAAGCTTTGTTAAGAAAAAAGGAAGAGGAAAAAATCGACGAACAAATTGAGGACCAAAGGAAACTATCGACAGACGCAAATATCATTATCCATGGGGTAAATGAAAATGAAAATGAAGATATCGATTTCGTTACTGAGCTTCTGAATGACGTTAATTTAAAGACTCAACCAACCTACGTCTCTCGTGTTGGAAAAGAATCTAAGGTTATGCGCCCAATCAAAGTTGTATTCAAAGACAGTCATAACAAATACAGATTCATGAAGAAGTTGACTGAATTGAAACAACACGAGAAGTACGTGAAATTAAGTATCACCGACGACTTGACAAAAATGGAGAGGGAACAAATCAAAGAGTGGAAAAAGAGAGCAGACGAGATGAATAAAGCCAGATCGAATGACGATTTTAAATGGAGGGTACGAGGAAGCCCTCGTGAAAAATTATATTTTAAAAAGATTTTTTGTACAAGAACGGTTTAGAGGCCCTTGTGCCTCAACTGTAATCACCTTACAAATTGTAAAGTAGCGTTGACTTTTATTAGCCTTTGTTGCTACCTGTTCGTCAACTTGAAATAAACTATTACATACATACAAGAAAAAAATAAGAAATATCGAATTTTGGACAATTCCCAAATCGTCCTTTTGGGAATAAATAAAAAGTAGCATAAGTAGCAAAAAGAATTTTCAAAATGCCTTGTTTGATGTTAATTTGTAAGAGCATTGAGAGAAAACTTTCAGAGATGGCTCAGCTAAGCAAAAATCAACGTGTATGGATTTGTCTGGAATACGCCAGATGGCGCCGTCATGGGCCTAATATTCCACCTCCAACAATTCGAACTATCATGAAAACTTACAATAAACTTTTAACAGGGGGCACCTGTTTGAACCTAAATAAAGGAAGAAGTGGTCCCAGACATACAGTAACTACACCAGCAAACATTCAACTTGTTAGAAACTCGTTAATTGCAAATGGTCCTAGATCCTCAAGGAGGAATGGTCTTCGTTTGACTCGTTCTACATTTTTACGAATCGCAAAAACCATAAGATTTCATCCGTATGTAATGGTTAAGAGACAGAAACTTCGTGCAACAGATTATCGAAAACGGCTAACATTTTGCAACCAACTTATCAACACCATTGCTGCAAATCTTGGCTTCCTTGACAATGTCATTTTTTCAGACGAAGCCATCTTTAGTCTAAATTCACAGGTCAACACGAAGAACGTCATTAAATACAGTCAACATGGAAATGGGCATCCCGAAGACCATTACGTTGAGTTCACTCAAGGACCAGGTCAAGTGATGGTTTGGTTGGGTTTGACTCGTAGTGGCACTATTTTTGGACCACATTTTGTTCGCGGTAAGCTGAATACACAGGAGTATATGCGGATCATAAGGTACATCGTCATTCAGCGAGAATTCAGAAGAAATGGCATTAATCGTCAACAGATGTGGTGGCAGCAGGATGGAGCCTCCGCTCATACTAGCAACGAATTTATAAGATATCTTTGTGGGCAGTTCCCAGGAAAGCTCATGAGCAAAAATGGAGACTGGGATTGGCCACCAAGATCACCAGATTTGACGATCTGTGATTTTTTTCTATGGGGCCATTTAAAACACACCATTTGGAATGTTCCTGTCAACCAGCAACCCATCAATCAGTTGAAAGCAGCAATCATCAGAGCTTGTAACAACTTAGATCAGCAAATGATCAGAGACGCTTTCGATGGAATTATTTCTAGAGCTCGTCGCTGTATTAATGCTAGGGGTCGTACTTTTCCAAATGAATAAATATGATTAAAAAAGAATTGTCAACCTTTGTTATTCTTTTCTGAATCCTTCCAGTAAAAGAAATCAAAATATGCTTCTCACTCGATGTCTCTTTTTATTTGTTAATTAATTAATTTGATACTGTCTTTTTTGACGTTTTTGGACCTACCCCGGTGGAGGTCCTATAAATTAACCTTTGTCCGTCTGTCCGTCCGTTAGTTACCAGCTTTTCTCATGATTGGCTCATTAGTTTTTTCTGATTTTTTGCACAATGATGCAAAATGGCAATGCCCAAAATGTGACGGAGCCCGATTTTGGAAAAAAAATTTTTTGGGGCAAATTTGGGCCAAAAAACGGCTAAAAAACGGGTTTTTTGGACTTTGTAAAAAATTGGATCATTAATTTTTTCTGATTTTTTGCACGAAAGTAGGGTACCATCATAGGTATAAGATGGCTCAAGCAGATTTTTGCAAAAAAATTTTGTTGGCTCAAAAAACGCATGTTTATCTATAAGAATCACTATTAATAAGCATACATCAATGTTCTTAGTCAAATTACTCAATTTTTTTATGAGATAGATGTTTTTTCTGCTCATGAGGGCTTACTTTTGAAGAATATGTGTGTTTAGACAGGAAATCTGGGTTGCTTGGCGTGTTTTCATAGAAAAACTGGCCAAATTCGATATTCTTTTATAAGCACATTATCAATTACTTAGGTATTGGCTTTTCTCGAGATTGGCTCTTTCATTCTTTATGATTTTTTACACAAAGATGCATAACTATAAACCTTGAATGGACAGACACCCCGATTTTCGAAAAAAATGTTTTTGGGCAATTGGGCCAAAAAACGGCTAATAAAACGTTTTTTTGGACTTTGCGAAAAATTGGCTCATTAATTTTTCTAATTTTTCATAAAGAGGGTACATCAGGTAAAAGATGACTTAAGAGATTTTTGCAAAAAAAATTTGTTGGCTCAAAAATGTTAACAACCTATTTATATATACATCACTTCTCGTAATTACTCAATTTTTTTGAGCTAGATGTTTTTTTTTCTCACGAGGGCTACTTTTGAAGAATATGTGTGTTTAGACTGGAAATTTGGGTTGCTGGCTGTTTTTATAGAAAAACTAGCCAAATTCGATATTTTATAAGCACATTTCAATTACTTAGGCATTGGCTTTTCTTGAGTTGGCTCTTCATTCTTTATGATTTTTTACAAGAGCATAACTAAAACCTGAATGCGACAGAACCGATTTTCGAAAAAAATTTTTTTGGGCAAATTTGGGCCAAAAACGGTAAAAAACGGTTTTTTTGGACTTTGTGAAAACTTGGGTCATTAATTTTTTTAATTTTTTGATAAAGTCGTGGACCTCATAGTAAAAGAGGCTTAAGCGATTTTGCAAAAAAAATTTGTTGGCTCAAAAAACGCTGTTTATTAAGAATCACTAATGCATACATCAAGTTCCGTCAAATTACTCAATTTTTTTATGATAGATTTTTTTTTCTCACGAGTGTTTAGACAGGAAATTTTGGTTGTTGTGTTTTTATAGAAAAACTGGCCAAATTCGATTTTTTATAAGCACATTATCAATGTAGGTATTAGATTGATTGGCTCTTCATTTTTACGATTTTTGCAAAAGATGATAACTATAAATCCTCGAAGTGAGGAGCCGATTTTGGAGAAAAAAAAAATTGGGTAAATTTCAGCTAAAAAAACGGGCCATAAAAGGGTTTTTTGGACTTAGTGAACTAGCCTTTTTTTTTCTGATTTTTTGTATGAAAGTAGACGAAGATGGCTCAAGCAGACTTTTGTAAAAAATGAATTTTTCAGTCAAAAAAAACATCTTGATCAATAAGAATCACTATTAATAAACATACATCAATGTTCTTAGCCAAATTACTCAATTTTTTGGAGATGTTTTTTTGCTCACGAAGTCTTGAATATGAAAGAACAAGAGCATGAAATTTTGGTTTCTAAACGTTTTTTTTATAAGAAACAAACGACTAATTTTAATAGATCGTCACTATTTGTGTTCTGATTGATTGTTTAATGGTCACGTCACGTAGATATCAATTATAAACGTGTTAAATGCATAATCCAGGTAGGTCCATCAAAGTATCACTTGTTTAACTGTTTTTTGTAATGACTTTTGACTTTATACCTCTATATCTCGATAACTACTTTTCCAAAATTAAAAAATGATACATCAAAATTTAAGTTTGCCTTTCCTCTTTACCATGAAAAAATAAATTAGTGAAAATTCAATTTTTTTCGGACACAGTTGCCCTCCAAACTCTTATACTTTTTCGTGGGTCACCCGGTACTCTATAATTTAAATCAAACTCTAAATTATATTATTAAATATTATTATTAATTACAGTATGGTAAAAAAGATGAGTATCCAAAATAACTTTATATTTGAAAAAAAGGTTAAAACTGCTCAACACAGTAAACAAAACAAAAAATGAAACTGTTTCAACATAACTTGATCCTTTGTGGCTTATTATGGGATAAATTTTCGCGGATTTCATGGATTCGGGTGTCATGTCATTCCACAAAAATTTATCCCATTAAAGTATGTTAAACACTTATTATTAATAAGTATTTTAAGTAAATAATAATACATGTATATTATTTTAAATTTATTTTTTTCACTGCCATTGTAGATTAATGAATTCTTTGTATCATCACAATTCAAATTAAATGGAACATTTTAAACAGTGAAAAGACTGTTACAGATTGTTCCCAGATGTTCAAAGTTGTTCTTGACGTTCCTAGTTGAGGAATGTCTTAGAATTTTTCAGGAACGTCCAGAACATTTGCAACACATTTCTGAACGTTCCATTGCATTTAATTATTAACTTTTATATACAAAGGCTCATCATGAGTGTTATGTTCTGGATTATTCCAGAAGCGTTATGGAATGTTAAGACCAATTCTATTTTATTTGTGTTCTAAATTGCTTGTCTTGATACATCTTCTTATTATTTACTTTTATTAAAATTAACACTCCACATACAAATACATACAACTTACCTTATACCTTGTTCTTATTTGTTGAAGTTTATCCTCGAAATCCATTTGCTCAAGCTACTTTTTCTTGTTCCAATCAGTCACAAAAATACCTATATTTTGTCTTGTTTTAGAACTAATTGAGAAGATCATACTAGATAACATAACATAATAACAATACAAATTCCAACATGGCTACAGCAGACCAACAACGATCACTTAAAGATGCAATGGAAAGAGCTAAACAGGTGTATATTTTTTATTTAAATCTGAAATCCATTGAAAAGTTAAACTAAGCCTAAAGATAATATAATTTTGCATTGTGATCTATTCACTGTGTTTTTTTTCTTCTAGATTGCTGCAAAACTTCAAGCGCAGCAGGCAGCAGGACTTCCGTTAGAAGGTATGCTTAAATTCTATCCAAATAATCAAATGAAGCAAAATACACAAGGTCGCATTCTTTATTTAAACCCTAATTAAAAGTGAGCTTAGTAACCCTAGTAAAGTTGAAAACATCTCTCGTAGAAGTATTCAAATTTTTACTGGTATATGTAAGATTGTGACATCTGGTCACCTAGAAGATAAGAACACCAATTTCTAAAAAGTGCTTTTCAAACTGATTTTGAATACAGGGTGTCTTAAAAAGTCTTGTGTCAGACCACTTCTATAAGTAGACAAGTTTTGGTGTATGACAGTTTTTTTTGAATACAATATTAAATAATTAAAACTTGATTATTTACAAATCACAATAATGCACTTATGAAACACAAAATGTGAAAACATATGTGAATAGACATATCAACTTAATGCAACATAATCCAAAAATAATCCGAAAATATTTTTTTAAAGATCGTCTCGTATCAAGTAATTAAAAAGAATACTACCTTATTGTACACAAATAAGCAGACATGTAATTAACACAAATTAGGAAATTTTGTATTGATTGAAACCCCTTCAATTAAAACCAGCCGTGGTGTCCATGAAAAAGCAAATAAAATTTGTGTTAATATTTTGCGTGTTATTTCGTAATTTCAAGGCAGTTAATTATGTGTCTACTTATTTTTGGTATTAAGAAGGGTATTTAGATTTTGTGATACACAAACAATGTTTTTTCTTATAGAAGTTATAGACTTACACTTATAGAAGTGGTCTAACACAGGACTTCGGGACACACTGTATATATCTAGATCTTATAAGATCCTTTCACATCTATAACAATAACATATGAATGTCATTGATTTTTAGAAACACGTAAGAGGAGCTTGGCAGATGGTAAGTCATAAAGTCATTTGAAAGACTATTTGATATGTCTTTCTGGACAATATTACTCCTGGGTACCTAGTGGACAGGAACTTGACTAGACAGATGGTTTTAAAGGAAGTGCCAAGAAAAATAGTTGAGGGGTTTGAAATAAGAATCAATGTCACATGTGGAAGGTTTTAAGAGAAAAATTAATGTGATGATGATACTTTTTTAGAAACTTTTAATAAGAGTACTTTGAAATGTTTTAAATTACATTCAAGCATTTTAAGTATTTTTCTTTCAGATGACCAGTCAGAATCACCAATGAATAAAATGGCATTTGTTCCTCCTATGGGTGGACCAAGTAAGTATTCTAAACTGCCTATATCTTATTTCTTCAACAACATACTAAGTAGTACCCTAACAAATAGTTTGTGGGCAGCCAGTCAAAAAAAAAAACACACAACATTTTAAAGTTCAGCCTAAGATGGTTGACAATATTTGCATGGTATTTGTTTTTTGATGAAAAAAATTACTTGTAAATATGTCTTTTTCACTATCACTCTTTCATCCCTTTTTTAGTTGACCCATCGGATCCAAAATCCATAGCTCAACAAGTAGCTAATAGTCTTGTGCAAAGGTAAAATCCATAAATTCTGTAAATTCTGCCTTATTTGAAATAAACAAAATTTATTCAGCTACATCACAGGCAACTCTTGATTATCATGGTAATTGCGAAATGAGTCGCAACAATGTAACGTTTTTTTTCTTTGCAACTTTCATTAAGGGCTGGTTTTGGTTCAATGCTCGTGGAAGAAGTAATGATTCCAAATAAACTTGTTGGGTTAGGTATGTGATCTAATTTTTATTATTTCAAATGAATTTCCATTTTTATTTAATGAAACATTTGGTATTTATTGCTCAGACCATTTTTCATGATTTAACTTTTTTAGAATTCTGAGAAAAAAGCCTATTTTATGGATAACAATTGGAAAACTGCTCTTTGGCTTATAGTGGTCGTTGGTTGCCCTTCTTGAATATATTATGCCCTTTTGTTTTGATATTGTGATATTAATGATAAGAAATTCAAGCTCTGGCGAAATCTGCATGTGACTTCGTCATTCAAATGACCAATAGTTCAATATAAAAATTAGTACCATACAAAATCAATAGTTTCAAGTTATAAATAGTAACTTTTATCTTTGATATTGAGATTAGGCACTTTTCATACAGAGGAATAATCAATATTTCATATAACATAAAGACCAATCTCGCATAAAGAAATTATTATAAATTTACCAAGACACTTGTTTTGAGATTGAACCTTTCGTCATGTGAACGACGTAGCGATCTTCTAATATAAATTGTTTTCCAGTTATTGGTCGTGGTGGTGAAATGATCAACAAACTTCAATCAGAATCAGGAGCAAAGATACAAGTTGCTACTGGTAAAGTTCTTGTTGTTTCAAAACTCATTCAGTTAATGTTAGAAATATGTAAGGCTGGACTTTGGTCTGCCATCACCTGACCTGAGATAGTGCCTGATAGAGGTTTTGATTTGGAGAGAAAAAAAATCTTCTTTGAAATAGCAATAGAATTATTTGGGTCAGCAGATTTTGACTTAGGGTCGGCCAGGTGACGGTGAACCAACATTTCAGACTAATAACATACTCTTTTGATTATCAACCCACAAAAACATGAACAATGATAGAGGTGATAAAGGATGCCTTTCTTAATTAGTAGTATAATAATATATTTTCAATTCTGTGTGTGAAAATAACCACCAAAATAATAAAAATAACAATTAGAAAATTTACTTAAATTTTGTTTGTATTTCGATACATCTTCTTTCATTTGTAGATCCACCACCAGAGATAGCAGCGATGCAAACAGAACGTCAAGTCACCATCACAGGAATGGCTGATAATGTCAAGTACGTTAGCTAAAAAACATATTAATGTTTTACATAATTCAATAACCAGCAACTCAGTTCTCTCTTAGTAGAAGTAGGGGGGCCAATCTTTATGATTCGTAGCATCTGTCCTTGGACTCGACTGCATGTGATTGTTTTGAAAGTAGATAGGATTCTGAAACTTTTAGAAAGGGGGCCCGCGGATTAGGCCTGGCAAAAATTTTAATGTCCAAAAATCTGATAGAAAGTATGATTTCAAAAAAATCAACAGGAAAAAACTCAAGTCAAAATGTAAATGAAGTCAAATCTTTTCATTTTAGCAAAGCCAAAAGTCTTATTGACGAGATTCGATCCGAAGGAAAAGTTCCTGAAAGACTTGTAAGTTTGCAAGTTTCCTTTTAATGATGTATGTGATAAACAACTATATATAATAACTGATTTTGTGCGTTTCTATCTCGCATTTATTATGGTATTACAGTTAGCACTTCAAAGGAATATGAATTATTTCTCTTACTTTTTTCATTTAGCTTAGTGGAGGAGGAGGAGGAGCCAGCGAATATTCAACGGAAATGTTGATTCCTTCAACAAAAGTTGGATTAGTTATCGGTAAGTTAACAATAACAACCTCCAAAAACATTGTTAAAAGCAACATTTTTTTCATTAATTCTGCCCAAATTTTACTACCTAAAGTGGTAGTATGTCTAGCCAGCTTTGGAAATTTGTTTTTCTTGTTTGCACAAAACGCATTGTCTTGCATATTGGGGTAGTCTTTTGCTGAAAACGTTTTAATAATTAGACATACAATTTCATTATTGAATAATTTCTTTTCCAGGAAAAGGTGGAGAAACGATCAAAAGTCTCCAGGAACGAGCTGGTTGTAAAATGGTCCTCTTCCAAGATGGAGAATATCAACAGTCCAACGAAAAACCCTTACGCATTAGTGGAGAACACAACAAAGTCATGGTACGCTGATTTCCTCCTCCTTCCTCCACAGACTTGATAATTTTTCTTGCACAAGCCTAGTGTTTTAACAAGTGTTCTTTTCGTTTTGCTGATCAAGTGAAAAAAGCAAGTTCTCATGAAAAAATACTTTTCCTCATAGCCAGATTCTCATCCCAGCCGGGCTTAAGTTTTAATAATTGTGTTCCTAAGTTTAGGCGAAATGTATTACATGAAAAAAATAACTATCATAACCTTCTTTTTTTCTAGTATGGTAAACAATTAGTTCAAGACTTACTCACTCAAAAAGAACTTGAGGTCAGTCTTTCATGTTTAATATTCTTTCACAATCTGTACAAACACGATTTAGTTTTTTTTAAGGTTAGAGAAAATCATTTTTTACAATAGCGCACCGCGCTGAATCTAAAAATATATTTTATTTTTGACATCATTACTCTCGATGTGTTTGTATGAGTTCCAATCCCATCAACCTTTGCGTTAATCTCTTTCACACGTTAAATTTCATCATTAAAAAAAAAGATGTATAACAACTTGCACGTATCTTTAATTGAGCCGCATTGTATTGTGGGATTGCAACTCGTACAAATGTCAAAAAAAGTGAAAAGTGATAATTATGACGTATGCGTTGCGGAGCGCTATTAACTTGAAGATTTTTCTCTTCTAGATCCACCCGACTTTGTATAATTAAAGTGATATAGTGGACCCGGTTTGAGGTGTTAAAAGCCTTGGAATAAGTCAAAATAACATCCTTAACTCTTTTCTAGGCTATGGGAAAAGACTCAAATCAAGGGATGCAAAAGACCCAAGATGGACACATTTATGAAGAGGTATAAATTGAATAATAGCAAACCCAAGAAATACCACTTATAGTGTAGGGGGCCAATCCTTATGAACGTAGCATCATCTTGGGACTCAATTGAAACTCAAATTTTGAAACCTTTTTATAGGGGTTTGCGGATCAGTGTCTGTCGGTCTATGGCCAAAAAACTGACGTTGTAGTCAAATCTCATAACCTTGAAAATGAGCAACAAATTGACTACATTAAACTCTTTTTTTATAAGCATATGGGAAAATCGGGTCGAGGCTCAATTACTCTGTACCAAGAGTGTTTCTCACGTTTATCGCTTCGTTGTACACTCTGTGCGCATTTTTCTGTTTGATAAAAAAATTCCCGTATGGAGACCCTCTGTGATGAAATATGATTTTTAAATAGCAACAATACTCTCATCGTCTCCCCTCTCTCGCCAACACCCCATCGCAAAGGTCGGTTTGAAAAATATCAAATGAGAAAAGATAATGACAACAGACCCTCTACGGCAATGAATTTTGCCTGTGTACAGACAAAGGCTCCATATGCTTAGCAAAACCTCATTTTCAGCTTTGATTAATGCTTACATATTATTCTTAGACTTTGATTTGTTGATTTCTTTTGGGTTCATGAAAATTTCGAAATCTTAAGTCAGAACATTGATTCGGCTCAAAGAATTAAAGTTTTCTTTGTAATTTGGCGTCACAGGCGAAAATATTTGGTCTAAGAAAGCACAAACAGCTTTAAAAGTAACCCTACAAAGGTTTTAGAAAAGCTACACGATTTTTTTGTATTGCAGCTTGGGGGTGTATTTAGTATTATGCTTATTTTTTACTGCATTTGAGCCTTAGTATGCTTATAAACGTTATGCTTATAGAAAAATGAGTGAATTTGCGAAAAAGATGATGCCTTCTTTTAACACTCACATTTTGCTCGTTAGTTTCAAGTCCCTCGTGAAGCGGTTGGTTTTGTCATCGGCACCAGAGGTTCAAGCATTAACAACATACAACAACAGACAGGATGCAAAGTTCAATTCAAAAGTAAGGAAATTGTTTACTAGCTCTCTTGGCCGTAGCACAGATGTCGCTCACTTGATGTCTCTCTACTTGATGTTCAGCAAATAAAGAGAAGGGTCAAGTGGAAAGTTGTAGCACCCTCCTCTTCCGTTTCTAAGTCAGTGCTTTAAGTACGTGGTCGATGCTTGCTATACGGTAGGGTCAAGCTTATCATTCAAAGATTATATTTTACAATACTAAAGTCTCTTTCTGGTTCGGCTGTCTTTTTGTGGAAACCAAAGAGGCCTAAGTGCACTCTGTATAATTATGGGTAATTAAAACAATTTAGCTTTAATCGTACATTATTTTCAATGCAAATAGGACCATTTTCTCTCTAAAGTTCAAAAGCAAACTTATTTTACCAAGCAGGGATACTTATCTCCAATTAAGTAAGAGTTCTGAGGTCTAACAGCTGGAGATTTTTTATTCTCATTTGGTGACGGCTTTTTTTCGTCTTAGATGAAATGGAAGGAGATTTCAAGATCGCCATGTTGAATGGAACACCACAACAAGTACAGGCTGCAAAAGATGCTCTCGTCGAATGCATACAGAGCGTATGACTTTATTATCTATTATTGTCCAATAAGGTTGCAATACATGAAGAAATTTTGTAGCCAAGTAAATCTATTTAAGGGACATTGAATTTGATTAAGTTGTAAATATTCTTTTTTCTGTAAACTATGTTAGACGAGAATCATCAAAATCAGAACTGTAATTTTTTTGGATCTCCTAAACCATTTACTGTTTAGGTATCACTTGATTATTTTTATTTTTCTCAATAGCATTCTGAGAGGAAGAATGACGGTGGTGGTGGTGGTGGTGGTGGCAGAAATCAAGTAAGAGTTTGGTTGCTTTTTCATTTACTGTCCCACACTTTTCAAACGAACGAAGCTTTTCTGTTTTTACTAGTCAGGAAGTAAGAAGAAGCATAATTGTAATAGCCACTTTCCTTTTCATTTAAATACTTTAAACATAAAATTTTAAATTAATAGCAATATTGACTAATTGTTAAACTAGAGTAAGTATGAACGAATATGTTAAAATAAAGACTAAATATAAACTAACGGTCTTTGCCTGGATACCATGTGAATTGAAAGTAAGAGCAGCCGAGGGATTATTGTTAAATAGGCCGCCCTATCTTACTTGTGTATACTTACATGAACAGTGCCGTTGTGAAATAAAACACAATTAAATAATAAATATAAAAGTTACGAGAACCTGGTATCTAGGATATCGCTGCTTTCGAAAGTATGAGTTTTATTGTTTATTCATTCATTTATTTATTCATTTGTTTATTCATTCGTTCATTTGTTTATTCATTTATTCATTCATTCATTCATTCGTTTAACTCGACCCATAGCTAAACGGATGGTATTAATTTAGCGTTTTCATTTTCACCGTCTATCGGGGATCTTCATCAGCTGTTATCACATCACTGAACTTTGGTGGCTTTTTGCACTGATGGCGGTTTTTTATCAGTGCGAAGGTTGGGGAATCCAGGTTAACACCTGTTAGCAATCTCAAACCCAAGACAGTGTTCTGGCTTTTTGACTTTCGGCGATCTTATTGATGTTATTATATGTTGAAATCTATTAACTTATTCATACGTCATTCTATAGCAATATTGGATTCCGTCAAGTACTTAGTCATCTCTATCTCTATGTGTGACATACTGGACAGGTGGTATCAATTCGGCATTTTCACTTTCACCATCCATAGGGGAATCATCATCAGCTGATTTTACGTCACTGAAAGCTACCATTGGGACTGTGGGCATTGACGGTGATTTCTTTATTGTTTTGTTTGAAGAGTCTAGGTTGAAATCTGTATGCAAGTTCAAAGACATGACACTTTTTCTTCCTTCCGAAGGCTCCTTGGTGTTAGACTTCTTAGAATGATCGATTTCATCATATCTGGTTGTTTTGAACCTGTTAACAAAGCTGTATTCCCTGGGTACTAATTCAATAGTGCTTACTGGTTCAACCTGGAATCTGGAACTGCCGGTGTTAAATCCAAGAACCTTTTTCATATGGTTCAACCCACTAGCCGGTTTATTAACCAGACGATTGGTTACAGCTGTGTACTCATTATCTTCTTCAATACCTTTGATTAAATAACTCAATTCCTTTGCAACTTTTTGACCCTTGGCTCCCTGAATAGTTTCTTTGTTTTTGAGATCGATGTTTCTCAACCGACTGTAATCTTGAATCAAGCTTTCCTCGATAGCATTTCTCTCAATCCCATTATATCTGTGCAAAATTTGTCGAGTTTCTTTCAAATCCTTTTTCCAAGAGCTTGTGATGGCAGTTGCGGTCTTTGGAGCAATTTCTTTGATCCTCAGCATAGCAACACCCATCATGAATATAACGGTAATGTTTATACGTGTTAGCGCCAAGCTCATCCCTCCTAAACTGCCAAGGTGACGAGCATCAAAGTGAATAATTAACTGCGACGATTGATCAGGTGTTACATTCTTAGCGCTGTTTACGAGTGCAAAGGCCCACAACATCCCAGCATTTACAGCAGGACAAAGCAAGGAAGCCGATACTACAGCACCAATTAATGATTTCATGTTTCCTTGAAGGAGCGATAAAGCAACTGCTACACCCGATGGTATTGCAACAATTAAACCAACTATTAGACCCCTTGGTTCACCTCTAGATTGCATTTCAACAGTAACTTTGTCCGAAATTCCAGTTAAGTAAGCTATCAAACCAATTAAGAAACCAGTAAAAAGACAAAGTGCTAAGCCAATTAATTCGTTGATAATTGCACGCTTCCAAATTATTTTGCTTTGTAAAACTAAACCAAACGTACCACCCATGATAGGTCCCATGATTGGTGATACTAACATACTTGCGACCAAAAGAACGGTACTGTTTTCTAGAAATCCAATAGCTGATATAGTGCTTGCTACTATTAACAACATAATGTAATCGAAAGTCAATTTTGACCCAATTTTGACTGACTTTACCACTTGTGCAACATTCATTCTTGATTTGAGACTTTTACGGAATTCGTTCATATCATCAGGAATTTTATTCTCTTTTTCCACAGCTGTTGGAAAGTGGATGTTGATGGGAATAATACTAACAGAGGAGTATTTATTATTCCCTATCCCTGCATCCAGAAGCGCATTTAAAAGGCTGTCAGCTTTATCTTCGTCGAGCACAAATAGAATTTTCCAGCTATCACTATTTGTATTCCTTAAACATGTAGCATCGATTTTCAATTCCAAGTTATTTATAATTGCCTCAAATCTTATAAACCTTATAAATCTAATATTTGAGGACAGAATTCTGCTTTGCATTCTAGTGTCGCTTTGTATCTTCTCGAATTGTGACCCTTGAGGAAGTTGTCTCTTCATTGGTCTCTTGTTCGTGTTCGGTCACTATTTCGTGGTCTTCTTCTTCAAGAGGGAGTGTAACAATAAACAAAACAACAGACATTTTCAATGTTAGTGATTTTTTTAGTACAGCTCTAAATGAGATGAAGAAGAAATGAAATGATTAAACAAGGGCAGAGTTAGTTTGAATTTGCAAAAAGATATACTTAAAAAGACTAAGATTCAATCAAATGTCGGCTGAGTGTAAAAAAATTATTCGTGTCCTCTCTCAACTCAAGTAAAGATAAAGCAAGCCTTACTCATAGGCTTATGCTTCCCATTAAAAACTTTTTTTGAGATCGTTAAATAGTCAATATAAGATTGTACTTATTAAGAACTGCTGACTCGCAATATTAAAAGGGGACAAAATCACTGTGTAAATTACCTCAATAATGATAATGTCTTTCAATGGTCAAAGACATACATTGTTAGGTTGTCATACACCTTTTTTTGATAAGAAACAGTAAATTTTTGACGATGCGTTTTAAGCCTCATATTGTTTTTTCATATTCTTTTTAGAGCAAAATTGAGATATGTTAGGCTCCGTGTCCAGACCTTGATCCTTTAAAACTGCTGGAAATTCAGCTATTCCAACTGTCCCTTTCGTTCTTAAACTGTTCTTTTTTTGTGGTGATTGGAATCTCCATGTTCTTATAAAATAACTTTAGTAAAAGGAGTACTCTTAGGTGCCAAATAAACGCCCCCCCCCCCCGCTTGTTAATTTTTCGATTTTTTTCCAACCCCCCCCCCCCGGACCTTATTAGGACCGCCCCGTTTATTAATTTTTGAAAGAATTCCCAGCTACAAAAAGGAAAATTCCTTGTTTTACTCTAAAAAGCCTAAATTTAGTCTATTTTGACCCTTTTTAGGGTTTTTTAAGGTCCATTTTCCAACCCCCCGCTAATTAGGTCCCCCCCGTTTATTTAATTTGAAAAATTTTTCCAAACCCCCCCCCCCCCCCCCCGTTTATTTGGCACCTAAGAATAGTTATCTATTGATTCCACGTTCAGGAAAATGAAGGATAGTGAAGGGATAAAAATGACGAGGACTTTAAGAATGTCTATTTAAATGATCAACACTCAAAATGAAAGTTCATTCAAAATTTCCCAGTGCACATTCAGCATTAGATAGTACTTTCAAACGTGAGAATAACCATAATACCTTAGACTATTTATATTTATATATATAGAGCATGCATAACGGAATAAATGCAAGTAGATATATAATAAGGTTATACTTCCTGTTTTGAGTGCTCTGAGAATAAAGAATCAAAATCAATTACACTGAATAAGAATATTCTTAAGGTAATAAGTGTGTACGTCTTTGTCTGATATAATTTTCTTTGAAAAATTTAAGAAAAAACCTCATCTTTTTTGTTAGAGTTGGGGTGGTAATCGAGGAGGTGGATGGAATGGTCCTGATGGGCGTAATGGAGGGCCAAGAGGTTATCGTGATCAAGGGCGGAATACTGGTGGTGGGCGCCATCAACAATTACCACCCGGTCATAAACACGTCTGTGTTGACGTGCCTTCAAATAAATGTGGTCTTATCATTGGTAAAGGTAGGTGTTTCAAGGGAACTATTTTTTACGGACTGGATGTATGAAATAATTGATTTTGCGGAACTTATTCTCACGGTTGACACTCTTAACCACGAAAATTAGCCCCCTAAGGTTCTGGTGTCAAGAATATTTACTTCATCATACTAGAAATATGTGATAATAAATAAAAATATGAATGGGCTTAAAAATTAAATGATAATTTCGAGAGTTCGTATCTTTCGGTGCATTGTTTCACATAAAACGTACTGATGAGGATTTTTTTTTAAATCATTATTCCGTATCGCAGGTGGCGAAACTTTGAAATTCATCCACCAAGATACCAAAGTCTTTATCGAGATTGAACGAAATTCACCTCCAGATGCACCAACACGAGTTTTCCATCTCAAAGGTACCTTTTATCTCTCCAATACACCCTAAAATATATTGTTTCTTTTTCTTTTGTTTTACAGCGTACCCTCACTTAAGTTGAAACACCCACCAACTAAAAAACGCGCAAAACTTTTAAGATACTCCAATATATGTGTGAAGCGATCGTTTTGGACTCCCTGCTTTGGCAATAAAGAAAGCCCAATTTCTTCGATAAATAAAGAAATAAGTGCAGTTTTCGCAAAGTACGATAACTCTCTTTGAAAATTTTCTGTATCGTATAATTCTTGAACCGTTTCTTTTACGATAACAGGTACGGATGAAATGATCGAAATGGCGCTCCACGAAATGAGGGATAAGATCAATGATCAGGTAAAGTTATTCAAGCAAGATGCCACCAAATCAAAAATGCTCTTTTTAACAAGGATTGTTCAGCAAATGATCTTTCAAGTGTGGTTTCTCAAGTGGGATAAAGCCTATCAACACCACGAGGGTGAAGAACATTGTCAATCTTAGTTCATCACCGGTTATCCCTTTTTAAATTACATGTTTTAGTTTGATTAAAAGGAATAATCAGTAAAGTCGAGACAGGTCGAGAAATGACGATTTAAAATCTTAATCTTAAATTTTAAATGCTTAGAATCAAAAAAAACTTATAACTTTATTATCACGACTATGGAAAAAAGTTTGACAAAAAGGTTTGGAGGTTTTGCTCAATTTTTTTCTCGTTCTTTTGCAACATATATTTTTCTGTTTGCAGAACATCTGCGCCAGACCATTCATGCCACAAGGAGGCGGACCGTAAGTCGTCTTCTAAATCTACCCCAATCAATCTTCTTTAATTGAAAGCCCCTCCCTGTACATTCTACATGTCAAAATTGCAGTGGCTTGATAAGGATGGTTGGACGTTTATTTGCGAGTTTCTCGAGTTTTCTTTTTATTATTTAATTCCCAGTAAATTTGAGATAATATTGAAAAGGTAAGCAGAAAACGGAAAATTCAACGACAAAATGCTTCATTTGGAAATTTTTTTTTTCATCTCCCAGCATTTTTCGTTCGATATCTGCATATTTTGTATAATTTTATACATTTTTTTCTGTTATAGTGGCTGGGGTGGCCCAGGAGGTCCTGGGGGACCTGGAGGATGGGGTAACCAAGGTTGGAATCAAGGAGGAGGCTGGAACCAGGGTGGTGGTTGGAATCAACCCCAAGGAGGCTGGGGACAAGGTGGATGGAACCAAGGAGGATGGAATCAACAGCAAGGAGGATGGGGGCAACCTCAACAAGGAGGATGGGGACAACAACCCTACCAACAGCAGCAATGGGTAAGTAAGCTATTGCTGCCCGGCCCTAAGTACCGTGTTGACTACCTCTAATTATGAAGCACTGTCATTTTTTGTCCGCCTCAAAGGCAATGGTTCAAAACGATAACCTCGTCCGCATAATTTGTTAACATCTGAAACCTCTATCTATCACTCGAATCAAGAAACCAAATTCTCCTCTTTATAACAAAGAAAAAATTGGCAATTAGTTGAATACGAAATTGTTCTTAGTTTATCGAATGTTAAATTCAATTGCGTAAGCTGTATGTAGTTTGTTCATTCGCCAACTATAAACTGCTTTTCGATGCACATTCTAGGGACAGCAATCGAGCGCTCCCAACACTTCAACGACTACCACCACACCCACAGCCAACCCAGCAACAGGACAACCCGATTACAGTGCAGCATGGGCGCAATATTATCAACAACAGCAGATGTATTACCAACAATATCAATCTACCGCCGCCTCAAGCTCAACTACAACGACCACGACCGCCTCATCTGCTTCAGGTACATTCTTTTGTTTTATATTGTGATAGAGATTTTTTCGCTGGTTCAACAAATGGTTGACACCCACAAAGACTCTTTTCGATATCAAGATGGTTCAGGGTGTTTTAAGTTTGTTTAAAACTGGTAGTGAAAGTTGATTCTGTTTGTTCCTGGTCCAAATCAAAACGTTCTGTCGGCAGCAACTATTAAATTCTCATTGATTATTTCATATGGATTTGGGCATTTCTGTAACATAATCTGAGGGCTGTCTTTTCTGCCAGGGGTGGCCACAACGTTGCATTAAACGAGGTACTTTTAGAGTAAAAGTTTGTAACAAGTACTTTCCCTTAAAGAGGACATTTTTCACCATATTAACAGGTGGAGCTCAAAGCCAATCGATGGAAGAGTACCAGAAGAAACTAGCCGAGTATTACAAGCAATACGGACAAGGGGAGGCTGCCAAACCGGAAAAATAAACGGGAATGTGAAGTGATTGAATGGGAACTGTCGAAAAAGGTGGGTTTATTTCTTTTGCTTTGAAGTTTGGTACAGAATTGTATAGAAAAATGATTGAGGTTCTCTCTGAATAAGATTCAAGACTTTTCTGGACCTAATACGATTCAAACGCTGTCACGTTTTTAGAGAGAATCTCGTATTTTTTTCTAAACAATTTTGTATTACATTTTATATTAACAGGTAAGTCTTTCCTTATTACAAAATTATCAAATTACTGTTGTATACTCTCTTGTACGTTGTTTTGTTTTTCTTACTCTTGTTGTAGATATTATGAAGTTCATTCCACTGTATTATGCTGGTGTATTATACTACTATCTACTGTTATATTGACTGCATTGATTCCACACTGTTATTACATACATATTACATATGATATTATGTCTGATATTACATGTGTTTCTATATTATCCTGTTACACTGCATTGTATGCTATTATAAAACTCATTAC
Source organism: Clytia hemisphaerica (assembly GCF_902728285.1). Taxonomy (NCBI): domain Eukaryota; kingdom Metazoa; phylum Cnidaria; class Hydrozoa; order Leptothecata; family Clytiidae; genus Clytia; species Clytia hemisphaerica. The sequence continues at coordinate 321,584 of NW_027103682.1, read as the reverse complement.
GCAGGAGGTTTGCTGGATCATGCTATGGTGGTATTATGTGTATATAACTTTATGATCTCATTTTTTAAAGTAATATTTTGACCCAGCGGGTCGAAATATCGAAGGATTTTTACTTTTACTACATATTAAAATGAGAAAATTTTAAACATTGATTTTTCAAATATATTTTATTCTTTCTCTTTTTTGGAAATGAAAACCAAAACCTATTCAAAATTTACAAACATTGGAGAACTTAGCTTCGATCTTTTGAATCCCTCTTTTTACTGTGATCCTGCTATCTTGAAAACCTCTCTCGCTTGTAAAATTGGGCTTGGTTTTCATTTTCCATATTTTGTGTAAGCTCGTTCTAAAGGAATTCTGTTCTTAATTTCTTTTGCTACAGAATGACTGGTAAAATTGTGAGGCTGCAAAGGTGAAATGGTTTAAGCTTTCAAAAAAATTAACTCGCCAAATAAAATGGTAACGGTATTACATTTTGAACTGAAAATTTACAAACTGTATTTGCTGAGAGGTTAAACAAGGATGGCACTTCTTAAAAAGAAGTCTTGTTTTGTCATCTACATATCAGAGGAAAAATTTGAATTCCGGCCTTCCGATTCTTTACATTGAAGAGGCTTCTAATCTAATCTAATTCTAATAATTTCCAAGCTGAAAACAAGTAATGAATAATAACCCTGAGAGTGATAACTTATTAGTGCGATGGAAATCACTTATTTTTATCTTCTTCTTAGGCTTCCTTGTTTAACCTCGCATCTAAAATCTGTTGATTGTTATCCAAAACATTTGCTCTGTCCTATTTCACCTGCACGATAATTTTGAATTGCTAGTCATTACCCTCACACCAAGTATTATAGTGCATCTTTTTGAAAATGATTCTTTAGTATTCCCTAATTATTATCACCTAGTTCGCATTTGAAATTCGCATTATCATTTTTCTTTTGAAAATGATTCTTCGGTGTTGCCTTATTATTTTTCATTTTTAACGTTGAATGACCTTATTGAATTGTCTATGTTGTGTGTTGTTGTTTGTGTTTATTTATTTGAACGAGAAAGTAACATTGAGCAGGAACTATGTATTACAACGCTGGTCGGGCAATATGTGTGCTACGTCTTACTTTGGGATTACTGGATTTCCTTCATCTTGTCTACTGGCTTGCCTTGCACATCTACAACGTATGATAACTTAGACGGTTTATTTGTTGTTACCATCAAACAGCCTTTATATAGTTGATGTTTATATTGAAAGTGTAATTGGTAAGTATATTATTTGCTTCACTTTTTATGTCCGTACACTTCGAGGTTCTGTAATTTCTACCGCCCATTGTAGATTGCAGTTATTGGTTTAAATAATGTTTTAATGATTCTGGTATTTTTGAAATTTCACAGATGATCAACTTGTTACAGAATTTTCAGACTACAACCAAATATGTATTCTCGTTTTGAAGAGTTAATATCAATCACGCACAATGCGTTTGTAAGAACAGTACAAGGTGTTTTTAAGTGTTTTTGGATGATAGGATGTAGTCATCCATACAGTACGTACGCTAAATTTTCCAATTATTTGACACTCCTTTTGTACGCAGAGAACATTAAACTGACGACATGAAAACAATAGAGTACGCTTTTGCTAAAAAGCTAACCTATAGGACTCTCTCTCTCTACTTAGTAAATGGGCTCTTCCAGAAAATGTCCTTATATGGGGGGTGGAGAATATAATGTCCGTGGGGTAGCGGAAAATCATCAAAATTTGCTTGTATGGGGGTAAATTTTCTCTGTCCCGGGGTAATTTGGGTTGTCCGGGGGGTCAACTGATGCTTGTCCGGGGGGTGAAACCTGTTGCCCGGGAGCAAAAGTCACTGAAAATTGTTATATCCTCCACTCCCCCCTGATATTCATTTTTTTTCTGGAAAAGCCCAATACTATTCTTACAAGTGCACACTTGTGTACAGATTTATTTCAGGATTATGACTGCGTCATGAGCAGCTGACAAACGATCGTTGGAAAGACATCGAAATCAAACTTATTTCATAATATATGTACTCTTTAACTCGAACAAGTTTTATCGTCCCTTCAGTTAACAATGCCTTATACATGTTTTTTGGACCTACCCCGGTGGAGGTCCTATAAATTAACCTGTGTTTGTTCGTCCGTTCGTCCGTCCGTTAGTCTGTTACCAACTTTTCTCAGGATTGAATCATAGGAATCTTTTGATTTTTGGTACAAAGGTGCAAAATGGTGGTGGCCAAAATGTGACGGAGCCCGATTTTCGAAAAAAAAATTTTTTGGGCCAATTTGGGCTAAAAAACGGGTTTTTTAGATTTTGTGAAAAATTGGGTCATTGATTTTTTCTGATTTTTTGTATGAAAGTAGGGTACCATCATAGGTAAAAGATGGCTCAAGCAGATTTTTGCAAAAAAATTTTGTTGGCTCAAAAAACGCATGTTTATCTATAAGAATCACTATTAATAAGCATACATCAATGTTCTTAGTCAAATTACTCAATTTTTTTATGAGATAGATGTTTTTTTTGCTCATGAGGGCTTACTTTTAGAGAGTATGTGTGTTTAGACATGAAATTTTGGTTGCTTAGCGTGTTTTTATAGAAAAACTGGCCGAAGTCGTTATTTTTTTATAAGCACATTATCAATTACTTAGTAATTAGTTTTTCTTGAGATTAGCTCTTTCATTCTTTATGATTTTTTGAACAAAGATGCATAAGTTTAAACCCTTAAATATGACGGAGCCCGATTTTCGAAAAAAAATGTTTTTGGGCAAATTTGGGCCAAAAAACGGCTAAAAAAGGGTTTTTTGGACTTTGTGAAACATTGGATCATTGTTTTTTTCTGATTTTTTACATGAAAGTAGGTAAAAGATGGCTCGAGCAGATTTTTGCAAAAAAAGAATTTTTCAGCTAAAAAAACGCATCTTTATTTATAAAAATCACTATTAATAAGCATACATCAATGTTATTAGCCAAATTACTCAATTTTTTAATGAGATGGATGATTTTTTTGCTCACGAAGTCCTGAATATGAAAGATTATTTCAAGAGCATGAAATTTTGGTTTCTAGACGTTTTTTTTATAAGAAACAAACGACTAATTTTAATAGATCGTCACTATTTCTGTTCTGAATGATTGTTTTTAAACGGTCATGCTCACGTAGATATCAATTATATTTGTTAAATGCATACTCTCGGGTGCCTAATAAACGTACAGTCCAAAATAAACGTACGGGGGAGAGAATAAAACTGGAATTAATAAACGTACAGGCTGAAATAAACGTACAGGCGAGAAATCAGAGCTAAAATGAATAAACGTACAGGCTAAAATAAACGTACAGGGAATAATCTACCAATTTCTCAAAAGTAGAACATACAGGTCGAAACAACTGACTTAAGTATAGGTATATCTCTTATAGATCAATGACAAGTACTAAATAAGAAAAACGTTCGAATTTACTCTTGTAACACTCGAAATCTCCCACAATACGTTCGAATGTAATTAACGGCCTTTCAACATATCTTACTTAAACAAAAAATAATTTTTTTTTGCAGTATGAATTGGGCGATATTGGGTGAAAATGAATAAACGTACAGGAGGGAATAAACGTACAGACGGGAAAATTCTTCAGAATAAATAAACGTACAGTTCCTAATAAGGTGCGTACAGGCGGGAAATTTGACACGAAAAAATAAACGTACATGTACGTTTATTAGGCACCCGAGAGTAACCAGGTAGGTCCATAAAAGTATCACTTGTTTTTTATATAAGCATACAAAAATCCAAAAACAGGCTCAGAGATGCTTAGGTCGAAATCTTAATAAGACTGAAAAATGCTTGAGGGAATGCTTAAAGGGACATAACAGTACTTGCAAAATTTGTAAACAAACTGTATGCAGCGGGATACAAAATCAAAACAAATGTCACATGTCAAAATAAAAAATCAAACCAAATATGGCTAATTTTAATTGTTCAATTGTTTTACAAGTTTGTTTTGGACACGTGATTTTAATTGTTCTCTTTAATGACACGTGGTTCGCGCAATGTTTACATTTTACTACTTTAATGTCCCTTTAAATCTAAAACATAAATTTTGTAAATAAAATATATAAATATTTTCATTGTGACTGATTTCAAGAAAATTACAGAATCATTTGAAATGTATCTTCTCTTTGACTTTGTTGACTTTTTTCGTTTCCTCTGATGATTGCGAATATTCTTACTAAAATACGATCTGCCCGCAACATTATGCTCGAGCGAGAAGAATTCAGAACATTTTTGAAAGTATCGTTTCGATCTTTGATTTGCCGGAAGCAGCTCTATTAGCCTATATATATAAACACCCCCTTCTCACTAGTCTGATTCGCAGACCTATACTTCCTATAAGAAACTTATTTTTCGCTAGAGGATGATCAGAAGCCTACTGGAACCCCTTCACACTGGAAAAAATGACCAAAATATCGTCCCCAGTGGAAAATTATCCTCCAAATTTTGTCCCCACTGCTGAAAATAATCAAATAAGCCAAACCTCATTGGAAAATAGTATTATTACATGCTCAGTTGATTTGATAGATAGCATGAAAGGTGTGTGTTTTTCTAAACATATCCTTATACATTATATTCCCCTTTTGTCTAAGTACCGGGTGTCATACTCAACTTAAGAACTAATTTTGGGTGCATCGCCGGTATAAGAATCACATAGCGATGAAGGGAAATGACCTCTAAAGTACTAAATTTTACCCAGATAAGTATTCAAAATATTTTTGGAGCTTATCTTAATATTTCTAAATGATCTGCAGTAGGCTCAGTGCAGCAGTTAACTTTTGGGAGCAGATTGGAGGCTTGTTAGCACTGAGCTTGCACAGGAGTTTCTAAATACTCACCGTAAGTTTGGCGGAAAGTGACCTATCTTCCAAATCCATTGACTTCTTGTAAAAAAATGATACAAATTTCATTATTTCTCAACTCAAGCAGTTGCTTTAATGTCTCTTCTTTCCAGAAATGTATGACACCTAGCCAGGAAAATTCGCTGTTTTAAACAATTCCATATCTAAAATAGTCTTGAAAAGAATCATTCACGTTTCTTCGGGTGATTTGAAAACATTTCTTTTTCCATGGCTCAAAATCATGATTTTGAGAGGCTAAATAATAGCCTCGGGAACGTGGGCGGCCGCCATTATGAAAATCGAAAGTCAAAACACGCCCGATTTTAAGATTCGCTTACGAAACTGCCGTGCCCCGGGGGGGGGGTGTACTAGCATTGAGTTTAAAGCCCGATAAGGGCTAGAGTTCCCTCTAACTTTTCTCGGGCAAGAAAAAGTGCATTTTTGACGACAGATTGAATGTAGCAATTCCTCTGTTTTTTGCTATTATCGTCAACTCATTTATTACAACTCGGTATCTATTTTGCTGAACAGAACGGCTATCTTTTGAGGGGGACTTTTGCGTCTCTAAATAAAATATTTTTAGAAGTGCGCAGTGTCGTCATAAAAAAATTCGGAAGTGCGCAGTGTCTTTTGAGCCCTCTGGGCCATGACCCTAGACAGTTCTACAATCCTTCAAGAAATATTTGAGACAAAGGGGAATTCCCGGTGTAATTTTGAACACCACAATTGATTTTTAAGCGCCTTAAACTACAGTTGGAAAGTAGAGTTTTGACTCTGAGTTTTAACATGAGACTTAAGACTTAGAACCTTAGGATCTCAGGATTTAAAAGCTCAAATTTGCTCGAATGAGGCTTGGAATATAGCCTAGAAGCCACCAAACCCCCCTAAAATCGAAATATTCAATGGAAGAAAGTGGAAGTGCTAAAATAGCAATTCTCGCCCGAACTTTAAATTCTGAAAAACGTTAAAATACACTAAAATCTCAATATATTTCAAGGGAGATTGTCTGAGAAACTGAAAAATGCCAAATTCTGCTCAGCGGGGGTTCTTATTCCAAGTTTAAAGCAATTTTTCTGGCTCAAAAATCCCCTTTCTTCAATTTTAGGGGCTAAAACTCGAAAAAAAGTCAAAATTTCATGAAATTTTCACGTTTTTGACTTTTCGTAAATTGGACCTTTGCGAAATATTAAATATTTCATAAAAAAGTGATTTTGGCCAGGAGCAAACCCTTCAAAATGGTCCGAAACATGCTTTAAGACGAATTTTAGAGCTTTTCAGGTAATTTTGGATCCCCCGCAGAGCAGAAATCAGCATTTTTCAGTTTTTCAGACAATCCTTCAAGAAATATTTGAGACAAAGGGGAATTCCCGGTGTAATTTTGAACACCACAATTGATTTTTAAGCGCCTTAAACTACAGTTGGAAAGTAGAGTTTTAACTCTGAGTTTTAACATGAGACTTAAGACTTAGGACCTTAGGATCTCAGGATTTAAAAGCTCAAATTTGCTCGAATGAGGCTTGGAATATAGCCTAGAAGCCACCAAACCCCCCTAAAATCGAAATATTCAATGGAAGAAAGTGGAAGTGCTAAAATAGCAATTCTCGCCCGAACTTTAAATTCTGAAAAACGTTAAAATACACTAAAATCTCAATATATTTCAAGGGAGATTGTAGTTCACAAATTTTATAAGAACTGGAAGTGTGTGGTGAGCCTTAGGGGCCATCGTAAGAAACCTTACATACAGAAAAATGAAAAATGGTAACCCAAAGGTTCCAGATGTTAAAATTTTCCCGACCTTCAGAGCTTTTTTAGCGTGTCGGAAGAAAATTTCTACATCGAGTACTACCAGATAAGATTTGTTGGCTTCAAATCCTACCAAAGAGATTGACTTCTAGCCCTTCGGGCTTATATTTCATTGGGTACTACCCTACTAGGGTTGCGAGCTGACGGGGGGGGGGGGGTATGGGGGGCGGGTGTGCCGCCCGACTTTCGAACTTTGGACCCTTAGGCGGGACTAAAAAGGAGAAAGCAAAGGAAAATTTTGAGTATTTTACGACCCTTACGCCTTAGCGGGACAAATTTGACCAAGTTTCGATCTTTCATGGGGTAAAAAGTTGAAATTTTCCTATTTTTCCGACCCTTAGCGGGGGAGCGGGACTTTGAAAATCCAAAAAGGGTACCATTTTAAGGGCGGCGGCGCATACCGTACTAGTAATAGTACACTCCATTTGCCTAATCAACCCCCCCCTCCGAGCGGAATCCCTAGCCATGAAAAATATGGAAATATCAACCCCCATCGACTTTCACTTTCAGCACTATTTTTTTCACCCCCACTGGCTGAAAAAATCCTACCTGCTCTGTGAGAAGGGGGTGTCTATAAGATAATAGTTTTTTGAATAAACCCCCCTGCTTTATAAAAAATATGTCCCGAGAAAATATCGAACTATACTTCATAGCCACCATAAACTACATACTGTTCACGAAGTGCTTGTAACACCCTACCCTCGCTCGTCATTCGGCAAACCGTCACGTAATGGCACCATGAAACCGACTACGGTGTGGATTTCTTCATCAAAAGATTAAAGATTATACGCTGATCACGTCATTATTGCTGACGCACTCAGATTCTGACCAAGGATTTTCAAAATCCTTACGCTGGCAATAATTAGTAATTCGTAATTGGTTGATTGGTCTCAGCGGGGAAGAGATTTTTCCTTTTGATATTGCTACCTGTAAGGTGGAGTGTCTTGAAAAATATTTGTCCGACGCATCGAGCGTATCGAAGCGGAATTTTTGGGTGCCGGTCGCTTTTCTGCAAGGAAGAAAAATGGCTGAAAAGTTTTTACAGAAAACAAAATATGGACTGCTCAGATTTTTTGTAAACTTGATATTTTGTGGTAAATATAATTCATTGTAGCTTAGGTTGAAAATATTAGGGTAGAGAAAAATATAACGTTTTATATAACCTGATATAACCTATCTTTCTGTCAAAAATCTGAAAAAAACGTCTAGGGTGTCAATCGAACAAGTTCCTGCCGACGCACCTGACTGTCCAGTGTATTCGTCCGGTGGCAAAAAATATCCTTTCGCCACACCGGGCGCAATAAGTCCGGTGTCAGTCCGGTGTTGCATACAGGGAATTTTGGACGCCGGACATTTATGAAACAAAAAATTAAGAGCCTGAAGGCAGGGGCCATTTAAAAGGAACGTTTGTCCAAATTTCCCTATTTTCAGACCCCCCTCCCCCCTTGTTCGTCAGCATTCGTTTTGAAGTACCCCCCCTTTGTACGTTCGTTTTTATCTCAAATTTTTACCCCCCCCCGATTACTTTTTCCTTTGAAGATAATTGGAGAATTTAGACAAGGCAAGTTCAAAGAATATGATTTTAGCGTTATTCTTTAATTTATCGCACCTTAAGTTTTTGCTCTCTAATTATCCAATAATTGCTAAACAATTATAACATACACAATTGTTTAGGGGATTAACAATTATCTTCGGTTATCGATTCAAAGAAAAAATGTAATTAGGAGATAGATAGAAAAAGATTTTTCATAGACTAAGTTAAAAGTCACGCTTGTGACAAGCACCGCCCCGCAAAAGCAAACGTACACAGATCGACTTGACCCCCCCTCCCCCGTTCTTTTTCGTTCGCTTATTTTGCGACGAACATACTTTTTGAATGGCCCCGAACCTTTCATTTAAAAAAAGTCCCGAAAACACTGAAAACACTTTGTCTGAAACACTTTTCTGAACCTTTCAAGCTTTTTTGGGGTGTTTTTGACAAAAATCATTTCCCAGAAACACCTTACTACCTCTCGAGGTTGGTGTGTTTTCAGCATTTCCTGTGTTCCTTGGATTTCCATAAATCAACTCTCAAATTTCTCAATAAAATCCAAGCCAAAATGCATTACCTGAAACACCGGCAAGTTTCTGAACCATTCAGTGTTTTCTCTGGTGTTCAAGGTGTTTTTCAAGACGATTTTGAAGCTCTTACAGTGTCCTGTCGGAACCAATCAGATAAAATCGGGTTAAAAAATCGGGGAAAAATCAGGAAAATTAGCCAGTGTGGACTTTTTTTAACAGTCGCCTTCAACAGGACATTCGGTATTTTTAAAAACTTTGAAAACTGAACCATTCGTGACCAAAAGTGTTTTCTGCAAACCAGGTAAGCAATGTGTTTTTAAAGACATGAAAGGTTCAGGCTCTAAGAAACACCGGACTGGTCATATCCGGTGTTTCGATTGTCCAGTGGAAAAAATATCCTTCTCCGACACCGGAAATCCGACTTCCTTAAGTACGGTGTAGAAATTGTCCGGTGGTAAAAAAAATCCTCATTTTACACTGGACTTTCGTGTGTCCGGTGTTTGTTAAGTCCGGTGCGTCGGCGGCAGGGTCCTGTTCAAATGGGCCATTCCAGAATTTGTCTGGAAATCAAAAAACTAGACTGTGAAATAGTTTACAGCCTGGATATCCAGGCTAATGGTGGCAGAAATCCCGCTGATTTTGCAAAAGTACCTGGATTTTCATTCTCTCACAGCCTAGTTTTTTGATTTACAGTAGTTTGGATTTGAAGTCAACTTATCCTACCAAAGTTGCGCGGCCTTGAGCGGCTCGCCTGGTTTTTACACAAATGACAGATTGAAACTAAAATTTACCGCTAAATTTCGAAAAAAATATCAATCGTAAACAAAGGAATTGCTAGATTCAAAATGTCGTCAAAAATACGGCGCATTTTTTAAGGCTTCACTTTGTCTTGCCTGGGAAAGGTTAGAGATTCTACTCTAGCCCTTTGGGCTTTAAACTCTTCATACAAAAATTACGAGAAAAGCATATTTGGACTTTGTACCCTATGCTGTATGCAAGCACTTATAAGCTAAAAGTCCGGCAAAAGCGGGACAAAAATCAGTTTTTTGAAGTTTGCAAAAAAATACCACATAGAAGATTATTGTCAACTGCTCTAAGTAACTTGGGACAATTGGTCGAAACATTTGACTGTTGATATCTGGCCTGTACTTAAAGTGCAGAAGCTTAAAACATCACTTGAAGTATATTGCTACCGTAATTTGGTCTAATGTCGACATCCCTCCTCTAATTTCTGCATCCTTTTTATCAGCTGAAATTGATAGAAAGGTTGAAACTGTTTCTTTGCTAAGGGATCTTCGACAAAAAACTTTCGAATTTTTTATCGGCATTGGGCCGATAAGGGGGTGGGGGGTCCAACTACATACCAATAAAAAAATAAGTATTGAGACGAAAATCCTTTCAGCCAATTTCTTGCTGATTTCGTCCACAAACTCCACTGAAAGCATATCAGTTTGGCAAATTGCATGGATCCGCAACGCTGCGAAATTCTGCATATTTAGCTTGGTGATATTCCACAACGTTGCGAAATTCCGCAGCTTTACTGATGCATAATTAAGCAGCTTTGGCCTTTGGACCAAAATCGGCATTGCAGGGCCTGGACCGTGGTCCCGAAATAATGTGCATTTTGAAGAACAACCCAAAAGGAAACTTTTCACCCTAACATTTTAATTTTCTACCTAGCGATTATTCACAATCATTCTTGGAAGAAATGCTAGCTTCGTTCAAAAAAGCGCTACTTTGTTCAAGAAGGCAAGTTTTTGCATGATTTTGCATGTGTTTAGAAGAAAATTGGTAGACGTGCTCATAATTTTTAAAATCACAAGCTTCAATTGGAAGCGTTGCGTATAATAGCAGCGCAACCCAGGGGAAACGCTGCGAAAAACCGCAACGTTGCAGATCTATGCAATTTGCCGAACTGATATGACTTCACTTGCTTTCACCTTTGCGCGCAAACTCGCAACTTTAAGAGTACAGTTTTGAAATAGCTTTGATAAAAAACTCTTTTTTCATTGGCCAGCGCGCTGCCTTTCCTTCGAAATATTGCGACTTCATCCCGTCATTTTAACTTTGGTTTTGATTAACAATATCAATGCGGGTATAAACAAACTCAATGTTGGTGCACAAATAGACAAAAATTCAACGATGACGGGTGGGAAGACGATGGCGGACAAGATTGGAGGAAATTGTGTTTTCGAAGATGTAAAAGTTGGATTTGAAAAATTTTGGCCGATAAGACCAAGGGAGGGAGGGGGTCTGAAGCTTATCAGCCCAATGCCGATAAAAAATTCGAAAGTTTTTTGTCGAAGACCCCTTAGTGGTTACCTTAGTGGTCAGAGAGGAATAATCCTTTTTCAATCAGTGATTCAATCTTTCATATTATTCCTGTCTCTAAAGAAGGGTGTCGGAATTAGACGAGGGATGTTGATATAGACCAACTTACGGTATCTTTTACAGTAGTAGTGTAATATTTTCTCATTCACTGTCATTGTTTACTTTTAAACGTGCCTAACGTCTGCAAGCATATTCATTTTATAAGCACTTAACTCGATAATAAGGGGTTTTTTCCAATGATGTACTTTTAATAAAAACTCAAACATTTATTTACGTATATTTAGGTATATAATCTAATCACATAGTAGGTGTATATTTAAATATCACACTTTTACCTAAAAAGTATTATTTTTTGCTTAGATTTTTCTATAGTTTTATTGCTAAAAGACGCTTTTTCAGTACTTAAAACTGCCTGATTTTTCAAAATTTTCTTGCCCTTCGGGCCCAACCATCGTGGGCCCTCAGGTGACTCTCACATAGCTGCATCACTAAAATAGTGTCCAACCTCTCAACTTCAGTCTCCAACCTTCCTACAAAATAATGAAAACCCTGTTCACTTACTGTTAAATCTCTTTTTCAACAAATTTGTTTTGATAACTCTACCAAGTTTACCGTCAACTGCTCTAACTTGGGACGATTGGTCGAAACATGGGACTGTTGATATTCTGGCCTGTATTTTCACTTAACTGTTAATTCTCTTTGACAACATACAAATTTGTTTTGATAACTCGACCAAGTTTATCAATCATACTTTCTGTCATGACATGTCACGATAACTTTCACTGATAGCGCGCCCTTTTAACTGTTTTGTTTTCATTCAAAATGATCGGACGCCGATTGGAGAATTAGAGAACGCCCGCCGCCTAACCGCCTATCGCCCGATGGGATTAACAAATAACGAGTGTGTAACTTACTTACCGCGCAAGTGACTTCAAACGCTCCATAGTTTTGCCACTAATTTGTTCTTCTTCGTTCCAGACACTTGCTTCTGTTCCACTACGGATTTTTTTCATATTTCCATTTAAAAGCCTACTAGGTGCGAAAGAGAAATCTTGTATTTTTTTATACGCCGTTCATTGACTCAAATCAAATGACTTTGGAGGTTAGGTGAAATGGTGGCCGAATTGCCATCCCATGTTTAGTCAGATAGTCCCAAGTTAGACCATATTTTTTTAATATTCTGTTCATTAACTCAAATCAAAAAATTACTTTGGAGGTTTGGTGAAATGGTTGCCTTTTGTCAGATAGTCCCAAGTTAGAGGGTCTTGGGTTTCGATGAACCAAAAGCAAGTGGGGGTGTTAAAAGTATGACTTTCCTAAGGGCCCCCCTTGTCAGTTAAGGGGGGGGGCTTCTTACCTAAGGGGGGGGGGTCTTCTTAGATAAGGGGGATCTTCCTTGAATTATGCGAATTTTCAATTTTTTCATTTATACTGATTTTCTAAGGGGGGTCATCTTATCTTATCTTGACCCCCATAGAAACTATGTGAATTTCATTAATTGCTTTTCAATTTTCGATCCTGGTTTATCTTTGAAATCCGGGTCTACTTGGTGTATACCTTCAATACTACATCAAATTTTTATTTCTATGCTACAATAAGGCTTGGAAATATAAGAAAGTCAATGTCACTGAACTTTACTAGCTAGGGTCAATACCTAATGAAATCAAACATAGGTGCAACATCGGTAACATAAGACCCTTCATTGGGAAATTCGAATACCAGGGATGGGTACTTGAGCAAAAAGGGAAATGGGGATGTGCCGCTGGTTAGAGTAGCTTTTTTCACCTCTAGGAGTCCTAGGTAGAGTTTGAAAGGCACAAAAATCAGAAAATCAGTCCCTATGGTAGGGTATCTTTTTGTTGGAATTTGGAAAAAATGTGAAAGGTTTGGGGAAATTGGAATTTCAGTGGTATTTTTTCACAAACTTTGGCCAAATTTTGATCCCTTTTCAAACCTCAGCAGAACACTTTTGTTGGTTTGCAAGGGTAGTACCTCCACCCTGGGTTTGAATCTAGTATAGCAAATTAAAGCATGGTTTTAGTCTATCTTGCTAAGCGTGTGTCAACTTTGGAGGCATTACCATTTCTTAAACTATTGTTGTTCCATGACAAAACACAACTTTTGCTACAATCTTGTTTTCATTTTCTTAGAGAATTTTCAAGAATTTAGGTAAACGAGGGGAATTGCTTATTGAGGTCTTAAAAATGGAGGTACACTTAGGTTTAGCTTAGGCTTTCACATAAACTCAAACCATGTTCCTAGCTACATTAAATTTAAAATTTGATTTGATCTTTTAAACCATGATCTTTATTACATTTTACAACATCATAATAGGTTGATTTTCATTTTGTTTGAATGTCTTTTTTCAAGACTTTTATGGTTGAAAATAGGTTGATCAAATTTAACTTTGTTCTTTCTCTATTTGTTGTGGAAGCTTGTCTGTTCAAAAAATGTTCAGCATTTTGAGCTTCGCTAATGTTTTTCAAGCCTAACTAATTTATAGGGTGAATTTGGCTTTTTGACTTTACCCTATTTGCTCATAAGATATACCCATTACAGAGATTATTGAGGGGTAACCATACTCGCAATGATTTTCTGAGCCTCGTAGAACTCTTTTTTTCTAACACTTAAAGACACTTCTTTGAAATTATTTTCCTTATGAAATAATTTTTTATTAGAATTCAAGTTTCAAAAATCTTGTCAGATTAAGCAGAGTTTTTATGAACAAAAAAATATACAAGGTTTATTCCTTGATACTCTTTATCACAGTACATAAATTACCTTATAAAAAGCAAATGCTGTTCAGGAAAGAAATTTAATGTATGCATAAATAAAGTGTATCAAAAAAATTAGACAAGTGATCTCTCTATATAAATCATGTATAATTCATCAGTTTTTTATTGCCTCTCAATTGTGGGCTCTTTTATGTTTTTCATTTGAATTGAAAGACTATAGGTTAGCATGCAAGTGAATATAACTGTATTAAACATTGATAAAAAATGTGTATTAGTGTAGCTCTTTTCCTCTTTTCTTATCCATACTCCCTGCCATGCAAAGCCATAATATTGTATTTTATGTATTTTCGTTCATTTTTTATAGCTGTAACAATATATTTCATATATAGAAAAAATTGATATTTGTCTAATCATAAAGTTATGGCTACTTGGGGCATAGACTTATGGGTAAGTTTTTTGTTTATTTTCAGTATAGTACATATAGTTTCCAGCGTATGTAAAATATCTTTCAGTAGAGTAATAGAGTTAAAGATACAATTTTAAGGCAAAAATTGACCGCGTCGTCATATTCTATTTGTATTGATTCCTCTGTTTTCATCGTTATAAAAAACAAAAAGAGCTCTATCATTATGAAATATCTTACCTAACTTTTCTTCGTCTTTTAATTTATGATATGCACTGTTGCAATGTCTTCTGACATTACATCACGGACTCAACAGCTGATTGGTTGTAAGTGATGTAAAATTTTTCAATACGTCACTTGCAACCAATCAGCTGTTGGGTCCGTGGAAGACATTGCAATGGTGCATATCATGAATTAAAAGACGAAGAAAAGTTAAGTATGATATTTCATAATGATAGAATTAATACTGGCAGAATTCTAATTCGTACTTGTTATTTAAATTTTGCTTCAATGTGCAACCTAAAATTTAGATTCTTTAAACTCTTTTATTTGCAACAGGACCAACGTGATATTGTCGAGAAACACACAAGTAATGGTATAGATTTCTTGGAAAGATGTGCAAGTTTTGTGAAGGAAAGGATTCGCATTGAACAGGAATATGCAAAATCTTTAAGGTGAGAAATAAATTGGGAGAATTCCATTTTTAGTATCTGTAAAATATCTTTTTAAGGGCGTCAAATGCTCTTTATCAAGTCTAATAATTTTTGAATACTTGAACTTTTCTGTAGTTTAAGAAAAAGGAAAAATGATGTTTGAATTGTATGGTCTATTTTTTTTGCTTCACTCTAGGCGCTTAGTCAAACAATACCAATTTAAACAGAAGAAAACCGAGGAGATTTTACCGTAAGTTTAATTTCATTAACTCTATTCGAGTTTTCTTATTTTATTTTCGTATTTTAAATGTCAATATTTCCCCCGTTAAAGGTTTATCTAAAAAAGCAGGTTGTTTTTATTTATGATCTTAATTGGCTCAAAAGCTCTTCTTCTAAAACATATGTCTGATAGAGACTCCCCTTACTTTTATTTCTGTATTGAAATTTATCTCTGCAGGCTTTAATGAAGCGCGAGCAAGAAGGCTTTCTCCCTTCCTCCTTTAATTCTCTAACTTTGTCACAATGAAATAGTCCTTAAAGTTTCCAATATTGATACCAATGTGTTTCCCTTTTGAAATGAATCAGACTCCTAACGAGTCTGGATAGTTTCAAAATACCCGCCTTAATGGTTTCAAAATACTCTTCTCCTGAAAAAAATAAAAAAAAGTATAAAGCAAACATTTTTTTGTTGACGTTTTAGGACTCACAAAGTCAAAACCTTTTTTTTTTCATCACTATGACTCTCGGAAATGCGTGAAGTTTTGAGTGAAGTTTGAGTGAAGTTTTGAAATTCCTATTGGTCTTGATTCTAAAAATCATCCTGCAATTTGAATTATGCTCCAGGCAATTACACAATGCATTTGGAAAACCTTGATTTAGTAAATTTCGTTCGAATTAGTTCATGCCTTTCACTATATCGAAAGTATATACGTTCTACCCCACAAGGTACACATATCAACAAGCATTCAAACAATTTCTACAAGAGACAGATGACTTTGCTGGCCAAAGAGAAGTTATTGCAGAAGAAACTAAAAACAATGTTCTAAATGACATGCACAATGTAGCCAGTCAATCGAAAAATGAGAGGAAAAAGGCTCTTCAGAATTTGAACGATCTGAAGAGTCATCTGGATCAACTTCAAAAAGCACTGAATGTGGTAGGTAGCAATTCTATTTATGGCCAAGTGGTTTAGTGTTAGTTCCCGGTCTTTGGTTTAGCCCCTGACCACTGACCTTTATAAATCTTGGCCAAAGCTATATCCGCCATATTTGATGGGAATTTGACGGTGGTACCCGTTAAGAAGCCATTTCACTGTTAAAACTTTACCTAATGTTATAGATTACAGGGACCTCAAGACTACTATGATTCATAAAAACTAAATTTGTTGCATTTGAATAATCATTCTCTTGTTCTTCCATGTCCTAGCGTCTCTAGAAATGCACTTCGGACCAAAATTTTAGACTTAATTTCTTAATGATACCTTAATAGTACCTTATACAAAAAGCACAAAATGGAAAAGTTTCTAAAACGCGGACACTTCTAATAAGTGGACACTAACCCTATTCTCTGATGGTGTTCGCTAATTAGAGGTTCCACTGTATTCAGTATTGTATCAATAGAGTACCACTTTCAACAAAACTCCGATTGAAAGATGTTGCTTGGTCGGGACAGGCCTGGATTGAGAAATTGCCTAATATGAATCTCGATGCCTCTGACCTGGTTGTCTTCAAATGCAGTCGCGAGACTTACTAAAATAGTAGCAACAACCTGCCAGGGGAAACAACTCAGTCCAGAGATTGCCTAGCTGACTGGACGTTGAGTCTATAGTATGGATTGAAAATCTGTCTAAAAGTCCTATTGGTAGACTATCCGTGTGAAATATACATTAGCTCTCTTTTGATAAAGGAATTATACTTCAGTCTTTGCTTTTGAAAGCTGGGGAATTTTTTTTTCATTTATTTACTTTTCAGGCGAAAGCAAAGTACGAAAAGGCTAGTGATGATTCAAATTCCGCTTACAAAAATTACGAAACAGCAACGCAGAGCTTGGATATGACAAAAGCACAAATTTTAAAGGTAATTTTCTAGCCAAATCATCTACGCCAATAAATGATAACACACTTTTCACCATTTCGGGTTTTTGTAACTATTTATTTATTGTGATAGATTTTATGGCTAAATTAAGGCTAGAATTTTCTGTTTATTAGCATTACATCATTTTTCATCAATTCTGTTTTTCCCAATACAATTTTGGTGAAATATCCACCATTTTTTTTCCAGTTCCAAAAGACATCTCAGGATAAGAAAGCTCACATGGATAAATGTAAAGACGACTACCAGAATGCGCTTGAAAACTTCAATAAAACACAACAACTATATTATCAAGCTGACTTCCCAAACACCGTCATGGTAAAGAAAGCTTGTTTTGTTTTGTTATTTTTTGTTTTCGATAATTTCTTTTCGGACTTAGACCATATTCAGACATTACGTTTCCGTATCGTTCCGAAAGGAAACGATTCCAAAACAAGTGTGGACTTCAAAATTTGAAACGTCAAAAAAGAAGTTGTTACAAAGCGAAATGGATCGAAACAGTTTTGCTCCTCTCTATTTTCATTGGAACAGAAATGTTCTGTTTTCTTGCTCCGAAACGCTCCGAAACCAATATGAACACTCTCGATCCGTAACGGAAACCATACCGAAGCGATACGAAACCGTAACGTCTGAACATAGTCTTACGGTACGTGATTAAAAGGGTCGATCTTTAAATAGATTTCATAGTGGTAAAAAAAACCCATAGGGAACCAAGGGACTGCGGAAGGGGCGGCTTTTCCATTGTATTAAATCAATCGAAAGTCACATAATGGGCTAGTGCCACCGGTCAGATTGTCGTATTCTCATAACTCTTCCTTCCGTCCAAACGCAAATACTTGATTGATAATTTTTTCTTATTTATCAAAATAGTTGAACAATGAGAAGCCGTAATTTCGTTGGGCTTTGCTGGGTGAAATCGTATGGTGTTTTTTAAACGGATAGGTTTTCCCAATCTTCTTTAAAAACCAATCTTACCAGAACAGAATACCCAAAGCTTCAATATCGGAGGAAGTTAAAATGAATTTAACAGTTTGTAATAACTAAGAATTTGTAATATCATTTGTTTTTAAATTCAATTTGTTAAAAGCTTAATGAATGTTAGAGGGACCTTTTATTTTGTCTTACAGAAAGAACTTCAGACACCTGAAGAGAATCGTGTTCAAAAACTGGCCAATTACTTCAAAGAGATGTCGAACATTATGCGTAAAGTGCAACCTATCATCACTGCTTGCTTGGACGGAATGGTCAAGGCTGGTGATACTTGTGACCCTGGAAAGGTAAAGATCAATAATGGCCTGACGTGGCCTGACTGATGAAAGCACTATTTTCTATAGCTGTCTGATAGCGAAAATCTTCCACTGGAATCTTTCGAATTATCTAAAAGGATTCAAGATCCACTGATACACCCCTGTGTCACAGACCCATTGGGACCCCAGCCCCACTGGAAAATTTGACAAAAATCTCGTCCCCGGTGGGAAAATGCCCTTGGAAATTAGCTTTGTTTTCTTCCCCACTCGAAAAGTCGATGTCTAAAAAACCATCCCCACCACAAAACCATTTTTTTTTACCTTGGAACAATAGAATTTTTATCCCCATCAGGATTTTAATAGGAATTTTTATCCCCACAGGATGGATTGTATCGTTAGGCTGGTAAAAAAACAAATCATTTTCGCTGTGTTGGCTAATGATTGACGTGATATATTAAAATTTACAATTAAAATGTTTGGTATTTTTTTTTACGTAGCTCGTCATCGGAACGTTGTTAATTTTTTATTGAAACTCACGTTAACTTACCATAGGCACTATTGAACTGCAGTGGACTGACGCGGATTAGTACACTAGCAGGGGATTGACAAAAAAATCTACCCTCTCAAAATTCAAAAATCGTCTTACCCTTTGGAAAATTATCACATAAAAAAAATGATCGACGTTCTAATTTAATTATATGGTTGATTAACTTTTTTCAACCGTTACGTCAGATCGCGCCAATGGAATTATTTCGTTTTTCTTTTGACCAATAACATGGAAGCTTTGCTCGAAAACTTGCGATCGCAGCGCACGTGTGGAGACTGGCCTTAGCGGTGATTTGGAAAACCCTCCTTTTTGTAATCATCCTGCGGAAATGAATATATTTTGACCAATCGATTTCATTTCATTAATTAAACGTTTTGATTGGCTACCAAAAAACGGACTGGAATTTCCATGATAAAAACAGCACTGAAAAACTAATAGCAATACTTCTGGGGAAGTAACCTTCTTAAACCATAATTATAAACGAGGGATGGCATGGCTCTTTCGGCTGATTTTGGGATAATTAAAATCCCTCGTCTAGGACAGCCGACACTGTGAAAATGTCTCTAATGATGAGCCTTAGATCTTTTTACAAAGTAGGTTTAGTTTGGTCTGTGTTTGGAACAAAAGATATCAGTAGCATAACGATCTGATAAGAACTTCTTGAAATTTAAAGTTTGATCTTCCTTCTAATATTGGAAAGGTGAAAGGGAAAATGATTAAAAATGGTTTTCACGCAACTTAGAAGTTAACAAGCAATAAGTTTAAATGTCCGAGTAGCATTGAATTTGACCTTAAAACTGCTGAAAAGTAGACAAAACACCATAAGGTCTAAACTGCTTCATATTATACACCTTTTCGACCGTAGCCACCAATTGCCGTACGGGCATTTTTTTGTTTGTTTTACCACCCTAAAACCGTGCCAGTCTTTTTTTCGCACCTATAGACAATAGAAAAAGGTGTCAAAAAAGGATTGGATCGAGTTTAAGGGGGGGGGGGAAATGCCCGCGCGGCAATTGGCGGCTACGGTCAAGAAGGTGTATTGGGAACTCTAATCCAACCGTATATAAGGAGGTGATTTTCACCAATGCTTTTTACCTTTATCAATTTCTAAGTGCTAAGTGCTACCACATCATCAGAGGTATATTTAAGGTCCTCTCAAAAAAGTGCATTTCCATGACAATCTATGAAAGTTGTGAAGATGTGAAAAATAGGACTTTTCCAAACTTTCCCAGCCAACAACATCAATCATTTGGTATTTTGGTGGAAAAATGGGATCTATGATTTCATCTATGATTTCATAATTATTCCAGACTCGGCTGAAAATGATGCATATCATCATCCAATACATAGCAATTGAATAAAGAACTTTCAATTTCGATTTCATGAAAGAATAAATTATAACGGGCATAAATTACAATTTTCTGATGTCACATTTACTTGAAAAAAAGTATGGAATTATTTTCTATTTCGTGCTACCTTAAAGGAAGAAATTTTGGCGGGAAGAAAATTTGGCGGATTTGGTCAAAATCCGCCAAATTAAGTTCCCGCCAAATTTAATTTTTTTCGTCATCCGCCAAATTAAATTCCCGCCAAATTTAAGTTGCTTTATTTATCCCCCCAAATTTGTGCTATTTCAGGCTTTAAACAGATATTTCCTTTTTAAATGGTGTTTTTTTTGACAAAAATGTCCTTCGTCCGCCAAATTAAATTCCCGCTAAATTTAAATTTTCAAGTTGACCGCCAAATTAAATTCCCTCTGAAAAAACTTTTTCAGCAATCCGCCAAATTAAATTCCCGCCAAAATTTCTTCCTTTAAGGTACCATGCTGCAACCATTGAAAATCTCCCATTTTTACTTTTTTTGGTTGTAAAAGTGAGAAAAATAAGATAAGAAAAGTGGTTAAGTTTTTTTCCCAAAACTTTCTTCTGTAAGGTTCGTGTTGTCATAGAGGTATAAAGAAAGACAGGAGATGAATTTGTCGGTAATTGGTCGTTAAAGTCTTTTGATTTCTTTTATGTAATAAATCAAAAGAAATTCTAGGCTCGCCCGATGAAATACGACTTTTTAGTAGAACTCAAGTTTGCTCTGAACATTCTTACTATCAGCATCGAAGATTTCCAGCCTTCTAATATACGAGAATAAAATAAAATTTAGCTCCACGAAATAAGTTTGCGTTCAATTTTGTGATCCATTAAATTTTGTTTTGAAAAGATATTTTCTCAAGCCAGAAAATGAAAAGATCTTTATAAGCACACACAATTTCAGACCCAATTTGTAGACAAAAAGTCGCTGGAGAATTTTGGAGGAAAGTATTAAGCAATAGAGTTCACCTTGAAGAAAATGTTGAACGAAAAATCTTGTCATTTGATGAAGGATTGCAAAGTTTACAGGCCCTTTTTTAATCCAAATATTTTCTTACACCAATGTCAGAAACAATGAATCTCGTCCCATCTTATTTCCAACACTTAAGTTAGCCAATAAGATTTTACCTATCAACAAAAGAGCTCATTAAAAATGCACGATATATGAGATTATGAGCATGCATACCTCGTAATATTTTTAATCGTAGGGCGAGCATGGTTACAATAGCATACTTCTCCTGTTTCTTTATACCTCCATGGTGTTGTTTAATATGAGAAATTTTACAGAGCAGCGGCCAAATGAAACTAGACAGTTTATTTCAACCGTCAGTGGAAATTCTAGAAATGAATCATTCTTTTTGAATAGAATAATGTTAGTGCCGAGCCAAATCAATGCAAGCTGTGTACCAATCGCGGTATTCACGTTGGTCTTTCCCTTCACAAGTTTAATATCGTCTATCGGTCACGTAGTTGTTATTCGGACAATTTGTAAACACGAAACGTTACATCGACCGTCTCACTTCTTAATCATCAATCAGTGTTTGGCTGATCTGACGTGCTTGTTTTGTGTTATCCTGATATCAACTTATAATAGATTCGATGGGAGTAATGAAGCCTTCATGGCGTTGGCATTGGTTTGCGTCAGAACTTCATTTCTTGAGTCGCTACTCTCGACGATTTTCTTGTCCTTTGATCGCTTTCTCGCCGTCCATCTACCATTAAACTATCATATTATTGTGACAAAAAAGCAAGTCTTTCGTGTGATTTTCTCGACATGGGTAGCGGCTTTGGTCTTTCATGGTGCGACAGTTGGTAATGGCTGGAGTCCTTTCATGGATCGACCTGTACATAACTTCTGTTTTGTTGTCACAGCGTGGATCATGCATAGTATCGAGCTTCCCTTTACTTACTACATCCAGTTAAAAGGCCGGCAAAGAATTGCTGAAATTAGACGATTGACTTCTCGATTACACGGTGAAAATGCGGAACAGATCGATATTCTAAACCAGAGACAAAAAAAGAATAAAGAAGTCGGCTACCTGTTATTTTTCAACCAAGCTCTCATTTTACCCATTAACTTAGGGTTCACGTATTGCTTACTTGCTAAACCTACGAAGGAGGGGTGGCAATGTTTCTCGTTTATCATGGGCCTGTATTGTTGTTTTGTGGGCGCATTCCACCCGATTGTTTTCTTACGGACTATACGTGATTTGAGAAGAGCTCTCAAAAGAGATATCCAAAGATTCTCGAGTCGAAATTGAACCTAATGTGTAGCCTTAGCGCATAGAAGAGCTGTGTTTGTAACTCAAGAGTTGATTGATTGTATTGGTGATTATTGACAAGCGTTCAAACTGAAAAGTAATACAGTAACAAACTAAGTCGTTGAAATAAAATTGAGAATTTAGGCTAGGCCTGACATGTGAGAAATTGATTGAAAATATGAAAGTAGGTGATATGCTTTGAATAATGAACATAGAAAAACTAAACTTGAATAAAATCTAAGTTGAAAATAATCGGCCTAAGACCTGGGTAAAGGCACACAAAGACAGAAACTCATACCCTGGGGGAGGGGGCACTCATATGGTCCCGCGACATGTGCCGCCCTTAAGGGTAGGTTTTTTGAAACACTAGGAATGCACTGTAAGGGTGTACTTTTGATAGAACGCACTACAAGTGTCTTCTTTTAGCTGGATACACTGTAAGGATTGTTTAGGGACTGCTTAATTCCAGTCTGTCTGTAAAAATCAGATGTATCTTTATAGTTTTGACTTGCACCAATTTTGATTTATTTTGCACATTGTGTCGTCATCTCAGGCTCATTTTCAGTACTAAAATTGAAATAAACATATTTTTTTAAATCTTTTTGACTAAAAGTCGTTAACTTTACAAAATGAATGACGCTCGATGGGGATTTTAACATTCTTTTTGGATATGTATTATTTAATCATGGGATCATCCCCCCCCCCAGGAAGATGGGGGGGGGGGGAATCAGATTTTGGTGCCAGGGGGGAAGTGAAATTTTCAAGCTTGATGGGGGGAGAAAGGCGAATTAGGGGTATATTCAGTCCTCTACCTAGTGGGGGAGTAATATGATAAATACAGACCTTCCTGGTGTGTTTGGGCATTCAGGCTTATGAGCCTGTCTTTCTAGGGATTTTGAGAGTCTTTTTTTTTGCTATTGTAGCTTGCGAATTGAGGCGAGTCTGGATCATCACTTCGCAACCCTTATACAATACGGCTAGGGGGATTTCCCAATTGGGGGGAGCACGAATTTTAAAGACAGGTGGGGGGGAAAGGCCAGATGGGGGATTTTAGCTCTTATTAGGGGGGACCAAAAAGCTGGAGGACGCCATGTTAATATTTTAAATGTATTGTATGTTTTTCATTTTCGATCAGGATGTTCGTGACAAGAATATAAGGGAAAAAATTGATATTTTAATTTTGTAACTCGTTAATGCCGATGTATTGTTTTGTATTGGAAAAACGTATTTTCACCTCTAAATACACCTTTCCGGAGATGTTTTCGACTTTTTTGTTACAATGTTAAAGTGTTTCACTTTGGTAAAAAAACATCTGTGCTGTTTTTGAGTTATTTTGAATTAAACTTTTATTTTATAAACAATAGAATTAAATGAAAACGAGGCTGGGCTGTATGTTTCGATTTTTTATGAGACATTTGACCATGAATAAAGATAGTGATAGAAAAGAGCTTTTGAGCTCAAATTTTCAGGATTGATTCGTCTCTATAATACAATTACAAACATAGAAATTTTGATGTGATTTCAAAACCTTTAAAAAATAGCAACATCTCGGGAAAGGTGTATAGGGGTTTAAAGGTTTTGTTTTTACATGAGTGTACCCGTTTCATATCAGGCACATGTTTCATATCAGGCACATGTTTTATATCAGGACGGTGTCTTACTATTGTTATAATGCTGATATAAGCAAAAAATGTTTTTCTTTTCCTGTTTCTGGCCAATCTTGACACGGATGTGTCAATCCAATGTGAAAAAGCTTGTGAATTAAAATTGATGAGGAAGAAAACGATATCACTCTTATTAAAAAACAAAATCTTTAATGTAAAAAATCTGCCATAATTCTAGTTCAGGCTATAATGAGGCTCGTCACCTTGCCCGATGTAAAGACAGAATTGCAGAGAGAGGGATTTTGCCAGAAGTCGAATTTTGCCAAATGAATTCCATTAATTGTAATCAAATGTTTTCATTTACGACGGAAAAATCAGATCTAAATATTGTAACCAAAAAAATAACTCACCCTCCAAATCATGTGTTATACCTAGAACAATTGTTGACAATGGGCTTGTCCAGAAAAAAATTGAATATGGGGGATGAAGGATATAACATTTTTTTGAAATTTGCCCCCCAGACACAGTGAATTTTGACCCCCCCCCCCCCTCCGGACAGCATGTCTAACCCCTTCTGGAATAGCAAACTCTACCGTCATTCCTTCAAAAAGATTATCCCGGCGATGCATCCTGTGACATGATTCTTTTGGATTTTAGGATTCGTTGACAGTGATTGATCGTAACAAGACCGGTGAATATCCACCCCATGACTTGCTCTTTGAAGAATGGGGAAAACCACATGGAAGCACAAACAGTCTAGCCCCTTCTCCGCATGTTGGTGGTGGTCGAAGCAAGAAGGCTGGGAAATCTACCAGAGGAAAGACGGAAAAGGTATATCACACTAATCTATAATCATCTCTTGTATTGTTTTATTTGTATTCTTAATTTTGCAACTTTTAACTGACTGGGCATGTTCAAACCTGGTCATTTTTTTAAATATAAGATTCTGACAAGTAGAAGAAGAGGTAAAAACCAGGGGAAAAGAGTGCAGATAAAGAAAACAATAAATTTGAATTGTGTGAGTAGGCCATGGAACATCTTTGTAAGTTCCTTCGTCTAAGATTTAGGGAAACGACTTTTCAACCTTATAAATTCTTCTTACAACTGTTTGTAGAGAATTTTCTTGTAAGAAATTGCCTATTTAGTTGATTGACAGGTGAAATCTCTTAAATATGTGTTCTTTTCCAGTCTCAAATTATTGACCCTAACATCGCGGACACGTTTTCGGAATTGCCCATCGCCCAACGAGAGAAGAAATACAACCAAAAGATCCATGAATTGACCGAACAAATTGCTCACGAAGAAAAATCTATGTAATGAATACTTTTAATGGGCTGTTCCGTTCAAAATCCATACAGGGAGATGGACGAACCTTATCAAGCCAGAAAAAAATTCTTGAAATTTTGTAGATATCCCTTGAAATATGACAAAATTTATCCAAAATTTTTAACCCCACTGAAATTTGCTTTTTGGTTAAAGCGTTTAAACCTATTTTGAGAAGCATTTTGACTTCAAATACAACGTGACATAGACTTAATTTAAATTTTTTCTTCGCTTCATTTAAACAGGGCAGCTTTGATGAAAATGAAAGACACTACCGCTTCATTCGGTGGTGATGGAAACACCATGCAAGATCAATTCAATGCTTCCGATAAAGAAATCAAGCGCTTGAAAAACCTTCTTTCTCAGTACCAGGTTGGTAGATTTCAAGCTTTAATTTAAAATCTCAATCGGCTCGTTTGACTTTCCAGAACAAAATTCTTTTCATTCGTTCATTGGAGGATTCGTTCATTTTTTCGATGATATTTCCCTGGCTAGACATTGCATTGCATAATGAATGGGCAGATTCAGCAACATTGATTTACTTTTTGATTCTTGTAAGATAGGGAAATTAAAGAAAGAGACATTTTTAAGTTTACGTTACAATTATATTATTTTTAGGATTTGCTCGATTTTGTTTTAAAAGATTTCATGAATCGTTTCAATAGGCTTATTTAGACGCACTTAAAGATTCTCGCAACCCACGCCCCGTTTCAACCATTTCGACTGCCAGTACCAATGATTTCCCACCGCCACCCGTTGCGAAGCAGCCTGAACTTCAGCAACATCAAAATGTTCCGCCTCCGCCCTCGGCTGAACAAGCACCGCCACCGCCTCCTCCACTACCCGCGCAAGGGGAATTTCAGGATGAATTTGATGATATCAAATGCAGTGTTCTTTACGACTTTGGAGGTAATAAACTAATTCTCCCAGTAACTTGCTTGTTCCTGCTTTGCTTCTTCTTTTTCATACTTTAAATAAGTTTTGGCTTAATATGGGTTTTTCATTTCACTTTTAAAAGTTCTTTATCTTCTCTATAAATGTCAGTTAAAAAATCTATTGCTATATAACATGGTCTTGAATATTGACCTTTTGTTACATTGTCAGAAGTAGTTGTCACCAATGCTATCATTAAGATTGAGAAGCTAGGTTTTATATTGGGCTTTTCCAGAAATAGTCCGCCCCCCCCCTGTTTAGGATATCGGATATCCAGGGTGTTATTGAATTTTGTTCAAAAGTGGATGTCCAGGGGTAAAGGGCTTTTCAAGTAAAAAATACGATATCCAGGGGTAAGCATCTTTATGAAAGATGATATCCAGGGGGTTGAGCATATTTATAAGAGTGAATATCCAGGGGGTCTTTACTAATAAAGTAAAGTAGGATATCCGGGGGGTTCGATACTTCGAAAAATCAATATCCTCAACAGTGGGGGTAAAAGATTTTTCTGGAAAAGCCTATTTGATTTGAAATATGAGTTTGCACGAAAAGCTCATGCTATGTATGTATGAAATGGAATACACTTACTCTAATGAATGTTCCTAGAAAACGAATTTGAAAAAATATTTGCGAAAAGTTTTTTTTTTGTTAATAAAAATGGTAACCTAACTGTTTATTATTCTTTTTGTGTGTAGGTTCGAACGAAGGCGAGATGACAGTTTTCGCCGGAGAAGAGTTAGTTATTACGGAGGATGATGACGGAGGGTGGACTCGTGTTATCAGGGGAGACGAAGAAGGATACATCCCTACTTCTTATATACAGAAGATCTAAATTGTGTCGCCCCCTCCCTCTCTCGTGGTAAGATTATTACAGGCTTGTTGGATTCGGGTCAAGATGATGTAGCTTTGTCTATTAAGTCTGAAAACTTTACCCTATGTTTGTTAGAAATGAATTTCATAATCTTGAATTGGTTATACTTATGCTATTTGTTTGTATTTATGAGTCAAACGTTATCCGTCAAGTTGTAAGTCTGAAAATGAAATCTAATACTGAGAACTCTATTTATGGGACATATTTTCAGTAAGGATGCAATTCCCACCTTTTATAGAAAAAAGCAATATCAACGCCCTAATCCAATGTACTTTTAAACTTAGCCTGGGAATCCAAGCTCATAATTTTAGAAAAAACAAAAAATACCTCACCACACAAAGTTCTAAAATTATAGAGCTTGGTGCAGGTAGATTAGTCTGGCACAGAATGTTATAAACAGTCTGTGTGTGAACCCTTGTCGACAGAGTTTCTGAACTTTGGAAACCCAGGCAAACACACATAATCAATTTACCATAAAAACTCTTTCACAAGCTCTAAAGACTTTCAAAACTATTAAAAACAACATCAAAACATCAGCCACATGTATTTAGACATCCAGCCAACAGCCATTTTGTTTCCTAATGAATCTATGTTTTCCTTTTCATTTGTTTTCCTTTTTTCTGCAGAGTCAGCTTTTTCCATAAATTATGCGCGCGCATCGAAATAATCAAAATGCGCGCGAAAGTACTGCTAAGTAATACGCCGAAAGCTGGCCAATCAGGCCGAACCTGCATTGCAGGGAAAAATCTCCCTGCAGGCGAGTTACCTGCACCAAGCGTTAAACCAGCAGCAAAAATATCATAAACTAGACTGTGAAAAAAGTTTAACGCTTGGATTCCCAGGCTATTTTAAACTAACCATCTAGTGAGTGGTAACTTTGATTCTGGTAGCAGTGACGACTTTTCTATTTTTACTGCGTTCACAGTACTTTCGTCCTTATATCAAAACATATCAGAGGGGATGCGTGCAGCCTAGTCTCTGCGAAGTAGAAAAAGCAGGAAAAAGAGACTTTTTCTGCCTTTAGAATTTAGTTAAAAATTCAACAAAATAATTATTTAACTTTCCATGAAACTTTGATCACTGTATTTTAACATTTTAGAAAGAATGCTGAAGAACTTGCTTTCTGTCAACAAACGATTGTAATGCAATGTCAATGATGTGATGATGGTGCATTGAATTATGGACACAATAGAATGATTGAATCTCAAGAAATTACATCATGGTTGATTATGGAATGAAAAAAAAAAACAATCATAATTTCAAATGCATGTCATACTAATGGAGAGGATAAAAGGAAATCATACCCTCAGATCAGACTTTAGGCACGATTCAAAAAACATAGATAACAGAAAAGCTTACGGAAAATTTATAATGGATAGTATTGTTAATATTTAATTTGTGCATTACCCCTTAAAATTAGAATAGCCTGAAATATGGAAAATTGTTACAAATTTTTTATGTCCATACCACCATTACAATGGTTTGGTATTAGGCATAAAAAATTACAAATTAAATTTTTAAGGCAAAACAGAAGGGAATTTATAGTTTTATATAGTTTTTATTTTTCTTTGATATAGCTTTTGTTTTCTTATATAGATTAGTTTATAATGTACGTGTGTCACTTTTCTCTGATGTCCCTCTTTTTCTTGTAAGTAACTCTCTAATCAAACTTTTCAATAAGGTATTGCTATTATGGTCCTTTATCGGCGGCTCTTATTTGTAAGTTTCGACCCCAAATCTATGATCTATGATGGATTTGAACCAGCCAGTAGACAAAGTCTTGACTTAATTTAATTTGGCATGGCCGCCCATCAGTGATGTTAACAAACATTCAAATCTGAAGATTCTTTCAATTTTTCAATAATAGTACAAAAATAACAAAGTTAAATATATAGGGATTTTATTGTAATTTTGACTGAAAATTTTATATAGATCCAATTCTATTATCTTTAGTAGTAAATTAATTTACTCCTGAAAAATGAACCCATGTAATGCATTTTTTTGTATGCTTCTCACTTATCGTTTCACATTTTGACTAACTTCTTATGTGTTATAATAAGTATGTAAGTCAAGTCAAATTTTCTTTAACCCATCCGAACATTTATTATTTTTACAGAAATTCTGGCAAGTTTTATCTGAAAGTTAGAGCTACTACTTAAATTTTCAGTTTGTAATTATATTTACTTTAAAAATGATTATTGAATGACAATTTTTGTTAATTTTTTTTTATATCTAGGACTTGCAAAATCATTAAATAGTTATCGACCCAAATTTGCCCAAACTGAAAATTTAGTTAACAAAAATAAATAAACAGTTTCCAAATTTCACAAAAATCTTGATTGATAGTTTATGATTTTTTAATTTTAAGGGCAGCTATTTCGAATTATTTTTGTAATACCTTAGCATATTATGGAATATTATATGATATGATAGTAGAAAAATACCGGGTGACCCACGAAAAAGTTCGGACGTTTCTCGGCGTCTTGAGGCCGAACAAATGTCCCAAAGTGCTTGGAGTTTTATTATTTAGAAAGTAGATATCCTAACTTAAAATCCGAGCCATTACTTTTTAAATTTGACGCACAAGTTCCCTAGTTATGAGCTTTTAAACTCAAAATTCACTTTTCGGAAAGTGTAAAAAACAGGTAAAAAAGGGGTATCAAATTAGGTATTTTTAGACGTTTTTGATATACAGTTTTTGAGAAAATTCCTTGAAAGTGCCAATTTTGATAAAAACTAGTCTTGGTTTAAACAAAAACTACTTTAAAAGGTGTTTTTAATAATTATTAATGTCATAAAACTCGTTAAATAAGTCAATTTATAAGAGATTTTCTAATTGATTGCATTAATTTAATACCTCTTTTTTACTTGTTTTTTACACTTTCCGAAAAGAGAATTTTGAGTTTAAAAGGTCATAAGTAGAGAACTAGTTGGTCAAATTTAAAAAGTGATAGCTCAAATTTTAAGTTAGGATATCTACTTTTTAAATACCAAAATTCCGAGCACTTTGGGACATTTGTTCGGCCTCAAGACGCCGAGAAAGGTCCGAACTTTTTCGTGGGTCACCCGGTAGGAATTTTAATGTCTACGGTCACCAACCCTACTTTTATGATAGAAAAGATAAACTTTTTCTCTTATGCATCTCGGTGTTAAAATTTTTTATCGAAATGTCTGGTTTTGAACGTCATATTCCAGGCAAGATACTATTGGTCACTGCAAACCCTACAGTACAAACCCTGCAAAAACCTATATTTACAAATCTTTGGTCACGAATTTGCAGCCTTTGCAGCGTTTGAAGGAAATTCAAACACATTACCTCTTGAGCTACTTTGTTTGAAGATTTCTCAGCCAAAACGATAAATACAATAGTCTAATAGAGTGATCTACGGTACTTTCCTATCTTTATATTGATTTTCTGACTTTCTCAAGTGCATGTTTCTAACTGTTATATAAGTATTTTTCTGGAACTTGCCTTGATTGGAAGGTTCTTAAAAAAATCAGAATTAAAAAATGATATTTTCTTATTCTCAGCCTCAGCATGTTTCTTAATTTTTAGGCATTC
Organism: Clytia hemisphaerica; assembly: GCF_902728285.1. Taxonomy (NCBI): domain Eukaryota; kingdom Metazoa; phylum Cnidaria; class Hydrozoa; order Leptothecata; family Clytiidae; genus Clytia; species Clytia hemisphaerica. Next base: position 290,912 of record NW_027103682.1, on the reverse strand, counting down.
TGAGCCTCGTGTTTCTTAAAAGGGTGTTTCTTAAAAATATAGGGTAGCCAGGAAGTGCTGAAGAACATATTTTGTGCAGCATGTTGCATTCAAGCCTTCAAGCAAGGGATATACGAATTTTAAAATCCTTTTAAGAGAATATGAAATGTACGAGCCCAAATATTTGTAGCTTTCGACTTTCTTTATATTAAAACCCGAAACAGTTTTGATCTGATCTAAATCTTCATTAGCATTTGAGGTAAAGTCCACTACAATTTATTGCGACGATTCCAATGTATTTATAAGAGTGATTGGGCGTTGTCTGTACACCAGCTTATGAGAACGAAATCAGTATCAACGGACCTCGTCTTCGCTCAAGAAGAAAACATTTTTCTTTTTCATCTGGAACAAAGGATTTAGTTTCACACAACGTAATGACTAGTTCCGAATACTATTAGCTACGTTTGCATGAAAAATTGGCTGAATATAACAAAAAGTTTAGAAACATGTAAGAAACATATAAGGCTTAAAAGGCCGATTTCTTACGAAACATTGAGGCTGCTTGGTAAAACTAGTTTCTTAAAAAGAACAACGTGTATTTGTGTAATGTTTTTCCGATATTGAGGACGAAAATTCATGGTATTTTTCTAACAACAAGCTAGATGCTGAATGGACCTTAAGTTAAATAGCAATGCGAGGAGAAGAATGAAAAAAATCAGTCAGAAAATATCAAAATTTCATAAAAAAATATAAAGTACAGCTCGAGAAATTCAAGAAATACCGTCTTTCCGGTGAAAATAGGTTGTTCCGGCGATTTTTAAATAGTTCCGGCTTCAAAAATCAATTTTATTGAAAATTTTTTATTGAAACATGCTTGATGGTGGGCATTGCTATTAATAATGTTTTGAATGAAAAACAACCAATTATAAGGAAAAAGTCCAATGAAAATCTAGAAAAACGGCGATTTCCGGCATTTTCGGCCGGAAAAAAAATTTCTCAAAAATCGGACTCGGCCATGTTTTGGGCATTGTTAATACGCATTGCATCATCCTTGAGCAAAAAATCAGAAAAAACTAATGATAAAATCTCCAGAAAATGCCAAAAAACAGTTTTTCCGGCAAATTTTTGAAAATCGGGCTCTGTCACATTTTGGCCATTGCCATTTTGCATCTTTGTGCCAAAAATCAGAAAAAACTAATGAGCCAATCTCGAAAAAAGCTGGTAACAGACGAACGGACGAACGAACGAACGGACAACGGTTAATTTATAGGACCTCCAGCGGGGTACCCGGAGGTAGGTCCAATAAACGATTTTTCAAGGAGGGGATGCGAGCGAGTATTAGAGTTTAAAATTTTAGATGTATTCAAGAGACCAGTACACAGTTAGTTTGAGGTCTTTGAGTTTTTTAACTTTTATAAATCTCCATAAAAACGAATTTAAAGGTAGGTCGATAGACGGATTAGTTGATGTCAGCACTTGAACTACGCTTAACTTTATTTCAAGGATTTATTTTCAAAAAATGAAAATTTAGAAACTTTTTCTGCATTCATCTGTCGATATTTCAGTTACATAACAAAGTCTAATCAGATACATAATACACATTCTCATTGGAATATTATTCTTGCAGAAGGAGCTGTAAACTCTATTTACTGGATAGAGGTAGATGTAGCTCCAAGTTGGTTACGTACATCTTCGCATAAGGAAGTTTACAGCATATATGAAGGTCAGCACAATCCAAGCCGTTGAACAGCTGCTTCCAATTGCACCCCTGCATTCTGGTATTCATACACGACGAAAACAGGTTCACTCATTACATCGTTTCTAAACGTAATTAGAAATGTCATTTCACTTTTTGATATCAATGTTTTTGAAAAGTGGCGGTGAGAAAAAAAAGCCCGCGTGTCAGATTAGCATGTAGAAATTTTAATATCAAAACTATAAAATCTCGTACCTTTCTTCGTTCGTTCACGTGGGCAATTTCTCTGTAATCTTTGAAGCAATATTACAGTAAGCCAAACTCTGAGTTACAAAAAAAAGAATTTATTTATAAAATAGGAAGGTCTGAGAAAAAGTTGAATGATAAGGTAATATAAGAGGCCCCCAGCAGTTTTCGTGATGGCGTGATTTCGTGATTTCAAAGTGCGCGATTGCGTGAGAGGAGGAACCAACGTTATTAACGTGATCGTGATAGAAAGGAAATTTAACTCGTGATAACGTGATTTGAAATGTGACTGCGGGCCTCATATAATACGAAAGAGATACCGAAAAGCTATAGGCTATAGCTATAGAATATCAAATACCGTATATTTTCGGTGATTATCCCCAATTATTATTCAAATTCTTAGTTTTTAGGAGGGACATTCTTTTTTTCATGTTTCTGAGACATAGGATGCTAATAAAAAATTAACCCCTGTTTTGTGACATTTTTGATGTCATCCACTATTTTGCTCATAGAATGAGGCCATCATGTGGCTTAAATGTCAAAATACATCCATGGTGTTAAGCTGAATAATTTATCTACCTTTTGCAAAAAGAACAAAATTTTGTGGCTTACTCAACTTAAATATATTAAAGCATGAAGTGTGAGTAAAATATGTGGCTGAAAAAAAGGCACAAAAAAGTACAACAACGCAAAAGTATGTAAATTTAACACTTTTTGGAAAATTCAGCCTTTCTTCTTTCAAGTCTAGAAGGTCCCATTCAGAGATCACTTTTCAATATCGTGTGGCTTACACTTAAAAAAAAACTAGAATTTTTGAACTGCAGCCACAATTTTGACTCAAATAACAAAAAAATTTTTTTAATCATATCTCCATGTTGAGGTCTATTACCCTGTGAAAAACCTCTATGGTTGACTCAAAAAATATGAAGAGTTATTCCATAAAGTTGATTTTGAGCATTTTTTACAATGCCACACTATTTTTGATTAGCATCATAGGACAAAGGCTTATTAATGAAGGAGATAATACAACTTTATTCAGCAATTTCGAAAAATGGTCACCGAGCCTGAAATATGACCACAAGCAACTGACTTTGTCTAAAGTTACTTCGATTGGCAAAACTATGTTTGGAAAACATACTTAGAAATTTAGATTGCGATAAGTTGAATTTTGCAGAAAAAATACATTTTATATTTTACCTGAGGACTTGAAGGACTAGCTGCGACAACAGGTATTCCTTGATCGGAAGTTTCTCGGATCTCTAAATGCAATGGCACGTCTCCTTTAAAGAAAAACCGAGCAAAATATAAGACAATGCAATGCAATGGGAAGGGATAACAAAGAATAAAATTGGTATAATATGAAGGTGGTCAAGGCAATTTTTTTTAAATTGGAGTTATTTATATACAAAATGTGTAAACATACAATTACCTTAAACCTAATTGATGGTACGTTCAAACCATACTTAAAGCCAGACAACAAGCTTCAATACATCAACACTCAATCAAACCATCCTCCCAATGTCATTAAACAGATCCCAAAAACGATCGAGCAACGACTGTCAAACCACTCATCCAACAAAAAAATTTTCGACTTAGCCAAGAAACCTTACGAGAAAGCACTAAAGGACAGCGGTTACACCGTCACGCTTACTTACAATCCAACCAACGTGAACGCAAAAAACCGCCCAAAAAAACGAAAGCGAAAGATCACTTGGTTCAATCCTCCATACAATCAAAATGTCGAAACCAAAATCGCCCGTAAATTCCTGCAGCTCATCGACAAGCATTTTCCTAAACACCATAAATTTAACAAGATCTTTAATCGCAACACCGTCAAAGTGAGTTACAGCTGTACCAGAAACATCAAATCAATAATCCAAAGTCATAACAAAAACATCCTCAAACGCGACAACGGTGAAGATGACGCACGGACATGTAACTGTAGGGATAAGCATTCATGTCCCCTCAACGGCTCCTGCTTGGTCGAGCGATCAGTGTATCAAGCGACAGTGACCTGTGACGATGAACCGGAATATGGTGAAAGATTTTATATTGGACTGGCTGAACCCAAATTTAAGAAACGCTTCGCAAACCACAAGTCTTCATTCGCAAATGAGAAGTACAAAAAGGAGACAGAACTTTCTAAGGAAATTTGGAGGTTGAAACGTAAAAACCGACACCCAAAGATTACTTGGAAAACAATCCGTCGTTGTCCGCCCTTCAACCGTACCTCGGTAAAATGTTCACTTTGTCTCAGTGAAAAGTTTGAAATTGCAACATTCAACCAGCCCGACAAGCTGTTGAACTCCAGAAACGAACTGATTTCGAAATGCCGCCACGTGAACAAGTTCACGCTAAAACAACACGATTCGAAAGACTGACGTCAATTGTTGTCAAAAGAAGCCAGTACATTGTTCTTCGTAAACATTCAAAACGAACTTTAGTTTTTTTAAATTTTATTTTCAACTGATGATCGTCTCAACGGCGTGAAACTATTAGTTTTGACTTCATCCGACAATAGTATAAACATACAATTATATACTTTGTGGAGACACAATTTTCATGTAATAAAACTTATAAGAATATCTACGGAAAACGTCCTTGGGAAACTGGTGCTCTCGATCTTAAACAATCGCCAGTTTCCTTGAGATGGAAAGCGAAAATCAGAATTTGTCAAATTGAGACTTGACTCATCAAAAGTTCGTGAACAATAATAGGTCCAGGGGTATCGAAAAAATCCATGTTCCGTGTCCATGGGGTGAATTTGTAATGTCCAGGGGTGAATTTTAGTGTCCAGGGGTAAGACGTGTGTCAAGGGTATGAAAAATCGAAATGTCCAGGAGTAGACCATTGAAAAGTAATATATTCTACACCCCCCCCCACCATGAACGAATTTTTTTGGAAGAGCCCAAACATAAATTTTCGCGATTGGCTATGTCAAAAATTTGCAAAGACATTTACTTTTGCACAAAGAGCTAAAAGATCCTGCTTGCGAAAGTTTGTACACCTAAAGTATGAAAAATAAATTGAATTCAATAGAATAATGTACTTTAGCACTTTGAACTAGAAAGGAGAGCATAAAAGAAGAAAAAGAAATGAAAAGTCATACCGAGCAATTCGATATTCATATCTTTGACCAACTTCATTGCACCATTATCCCCAAATACGTGTGTCACGTGCTCACATTTCGGACAAACAAATTGACTCATGTTCTGTACAAGTCCCAAAATCTAAAATGATTATAGAAGTGTTTTGAACCATACTTTATCTAAGCTCACATGAGTAAAATATTTATCAAACATGGGGTCGAAAGCTTTTGTTTAAACACCTTCTTATGTAAACCGTCTACTTAGAAGCTCAGCATGGACACATTTCTTTTGCAACTCCAATTTTTTCTTCAGCCCTGGGGTTGCCAAGTATTCTAGTTCAATTGTGTTCTTAAAAGTTTGCATTGTCCACCCTACTAGTATAACATATTTATGCGTATTGGGTCAAGGGCTTTCGTTTGCTATCGTCAATTTATCTAAAAAGCTTTTACTTTACGAAGTAGTGAAAAAAAATTGGCAAATTTAAGCCCTCGGCACCTACAAGAAGTTAGAAGGTTTATGATTAAAATTATGATTTTGAAATGAAAGATCGCCTAACTTACAGGAATATCAACCTTTTTGAACATTTCAGCGCCCCTTCGCGCATCTAACAAAGCTATATCTTGAGGTGTGGTTACGATGACAGCTCCTACAAAACAAGCATTTATTAATATCCCTTTTCTCTAAAACAATAGCTCTATACGGCTCTATAACGCCTTTGCTCATCTAAACAGACGACGGTATTTTGGTGTTTTTACCGCTGTCGAGCAAAGTGGCGGGCGACTTTAGCGCTATGTCATTTTTGCTTTTAGCCTATCTCTATCCCAACACGCGATTTTTTTATCACTCTGATGAACGGTGTCGAGGAAAAAGCCGTGGTCGTCTGGTACAGGCAACTTTGCTTTATATACCGTCTCCTTCGATTTATCTCTAATACATAAAGTCGTTAAAATCTTATCCTGCGTACCTAGCATAGTCAGGGGTTTGGACCACCCAATATTAAATATGATACATATTTTGATCCAAATTTTGTTAACCCCCTTCTCTTCACCTATAAGCATACTCTCGGGTACCTGGTACCAGCCGGGGGCCCGCTAGTTAATTTTTCTAAAATTTTCCACCCAGGACATTCTTATTCCAACCCCCCCCCCGCTAATTGATTTTCGGGAAATTTTTTTTGAAAGTTCCCTCTTTTGCCCTAATTCTGCTGTATTAGCCTCCTTTTCGAAAGTTTTCCACCAAGGACATTTTTATTCCAACCCCCCCCCCCCACTTAATAAGTTTTGACATTTTTTCCAAACCCCCCGACTATTAGGTACCCAAGAGTAGGTATAGTAAGACGATGATATCTTATTCCTGATGACGAAAATGATCATATAAGGTGATCAATCAACATATCTATGCATGCGGTCGTTGATTGAATTAAAGGTTTTGTTTTTAAATAAGAGTAATGTCGTTTGCTTACTCATCAATTTTAATTCACAAGCTTTTTCACACTGGATTGACACCGATGAGGAGCAAGATTGATCAGAAAGAGGAAAAGAAAAACATTTTTTGTTTATATCAGCAAATAATATGAATATATGAAATATATGAAATGTGAACACTTGTAAAAATAAAACTTTTAATTCTGAAATCTTTGGTTCAAATCTAAAATTCAATACCATTGATTTGGATGAGCTGTGAGATGGAGAGCTGAGTATCACCAGTTCCTGGTGGCATATCGATGAACAAGTAATCTAAGTGACCCCATTGCACTTGAAACAAAAGCTTCTGAATGGCTGAAATAACCTGGTGAAATTAAAAAAGTGTCCATTTGCATTGAATATCTTTTAAACCTTATTGACCTTAAAGCACAAACCTATTCAAAATTACACTTTTCTTCCCATTTACAAATAGTTTATTATCAATAATACCATGTACATTCAAACCACTGTAATTCTGATATTTGTATACGATTTTTAAGTGAACAAAATTTAATTTTCCCTACTATGAAATTATCAACGGTGAAAATAAAGTGAGTGATCGAACTTATTATTGGATTAAACTACAATCATGGTCGAAATCTATTGAGAATTAAGCTTATTTCCTCGTTTTTCAAAATGTGGGGCATCTCTTAAGTTTAATCGGATATTTCGATTTGGCTCGGGTTTATAGACCTCCAGGCTATATTATGAGCCTTACTGGACCATTTTTGAACATTTTTAAAGTCTTAAGTCTCATGCTAAAACTCAAGAGTTAAAACTCTACCCTACTTTAGAGCACTTACAAATCGATTGTGGTTTCAAAACTTCCCGGTGAATTTCCCTTTTTTCTCAAATATTACGACCATGATTGTAGTATCTTCTCTCTTATATTTTCTTACCATTGGACCTCTCCAGATAATTGGTGAATTCTCATCAACCAAAAATCCCATTGACATGCTACAGAAACGAAAAGAAAGTTAACGATAAAAAAATTGTGGTCATACATTTCCTTAGTCGCAAGAGGTTCTCCGCTCTAACAAACAAAAGATTGTGTATTGTGTCAAATTTAACTGTGACATTAACAAGTGTGTTACTATACAAACCATTTAATGCCATAGTTGACTTGGGGGATCATAAGATTTTCTGCAAAAAAAATACATTAAAATAGTAAACAAAATCATACATTTGAAGTAACAATGTCTCTACACAGCTTTTTTCCACTTTTTCATGGGGTCTTATTGAAAGTTTTCCAAAAACCAAAACTATGAAAATGATGGTAAAACAAATGGGACAATCGAGAGTAGGCGAGGTAGGTGATTGCAAGCAAAATGCCCAAAATTATTCTAGATAATACAAATACTCAAATTACAGTACAACGACACAAATTAGAAAAAGATAACCAAACACATGAAAATGATATTTTAAACGGTTTCAAGGAATTTCAAAGGTATTCCTGTTTTATAATAAAAATCTATAATTATCAAGACTATTTAAGGTTTCCATAAACACCTTGCCTTTAGTTACTCTTGGTTCTCCTGACAAGTTCATCATTTTAGGTATAGATGGTCCAAATACATCAACATCCAAGATACCAACACTTTTACCCTAGGAAGGAAAAGCTTTTTTTATCAAAACAACCAAATGTTAACAACATACCTTAAAGGAAGAAATTTTGGCGGGAATTTAATTTGGCGGATGGCCGAAAAAGTTTTTTAGAGGGAATTTAATTTGATGGATGGACGAAAAAACTAAATTTGGCGGGAATTTAATTTGGCGTTTGCTAAAAAATGTATCCTTAAAATGGCGTAAAAACAGCAAAAAAATGCAAAAACGACTTTAAAAAGAGATTATATTTTCAAAAAGTTCAATTTGGCGGGAATTTAATTTGGCGGATTGTGGAAATAGAAAAAATTGGCGGGAACTTAATTTGGCGGATTCTGGCCAAATCCGCCAAATTTTCTTTCCGCCAAAATTTCTTCCTTTAAGGTAGGCAAAAGCTGTATTCTGTAATGTAATGTACAGTAGACTCCTAGTTGTTCGAACAATTTCTTCAAAAGTTCAATATTTTCCTTCGGTTTTTCAAAGAGTTGAACTCCTTGTATTTACTATATACATGATATTTATAACTTTAATATTTTAAACCTGTTGACAATTTGTTCAAATTCATTCTTTTTTCAAAAAGTTAAAATTCTGTGCTCATTACACTAAACTGAATCACAATGCCTCAATTACTAAAAGAAGATTCCGTCCAATAAGGTTAAGTTGAAAACAAATTCATTTAACAAAGTTATTGGAGCTCCCAGTTATTCGAGGCAAATTCTTACCCCATTTGGTGCTTTGAATAACCAAGAGTCTACTGTATATATAATTTTCAAAATCCTAGCATAGAAAAACATGCTACCTTAGCTGAGAATAAAAACCATTTAACATACCTTTTGACTTGCCATCATTGCCATTGCGAGATTTACTAAAATGAAAAAAATAAATTACAATTTTACCATACCATACCATCTCCTGTTTTCTATTCTATATGGTGAATAGTTTTGGTAGTCTGCTATAAAAGTGTATTTAAAAATACAACATCAGTCAGGCCATTTTTCATGCCCTTTAAGCGTCCGGTTATCGGACGCTGCCCCTCTTGAAACTACAAAAATATTGGTAAAAACAGCCTTTTTAGTGAAAAAACACAGGAAAAAGTGCCCTTTTTGGTTACCAACGGACGCTGCCTTGCCTTTCTAAAATATGGCCTGTCAGTAGAATATTTTGACCTGCCTGTAGTTGTTGATTTCCCAACTCCTCCTTTTCCTGAGGCCACCACAACAATGTTTTGAACCCCTTGAATAGGCTGCTTCTTTGGAAGTCCTCTTGCCATTAGCTTCTGCTGATTTGCTGTCAATGTGGACTAGTAAGTATGAGAATATAATTTATCATTATTTCATTAATTTATTGAAATTTTGCGCAGGAAGATGCAAAAACATAAGGGGCTGCAAATTGTCATTATGACAAAACGTGTGATAAATTAAAAAAAATCTCTATAGTTTACCATATAGCTGCATATAGACCATTGACTAAAAAATTGCTGGAGTTCACCAAATGTTCTTTAAAAAAGAAATTTTGGTGGGAAGAAATCTTGACAAATCAGCCACTTAGATTTGGTGCCAATTTGCTGAAATTTCTCTCTCCAAAAATTTCGTCTTTTAAAAGTATATACATACCTTAATTCCATTAATTTTTGTGGTCTTTATTGTTGTGCCTCTAATTTGTGCCTTTAATTTTTGCGCAGCTTGTAAAATAGATTATTCGCACATCCTTTAATTATCGCGCATCTTGCAATTCTGGGATATTTTTGAGTGTTTTTGACGATTAAAGTGTGTATTAAGCTACATCCCAGAACTTATTTAGCATGAATCTAGGTCCATCAATTAAAGAGCGCAAAAATTAATAGAATTAATGTTTTTTACCGACCTTTTAATTACCTTTGAGGTGTTTCAGCAAATTCTCTGCTCACTCAACCCGTGGGGTCCGGTGTTTGACCATTTCAACAATTGAATTCGAGTCAGCCATCCTAGGGAGATAGGCAGGGAGCATGGCTGGTCGGGAACATCTTGCAGAAATTGATCAAGTTGTTTTTTGAAGAATTTTTTGAACATTTGGTATGACGTATTTTTCTTGGTAACACATTGAATATCTTGGACCGTGTCTGAAAGCAGCTCTTCAATGTTCTTGTTCGTTGTATTCACTGGTTTGAGGTGGCATTTTCTTCCCAGGTGTTGGTTTGATATGAATAAATACCGCCTTCCCCCTTCACCATAGTTAAAATTTGGCACCAGTTGTTCGATTATACACCATGTATATAATTTGGTATCTTTTGCGTCTCTCTTCTCGAGACTGTACATGTTGAGGTGTTTGAGCTTCTCCCAATAATTCAAATTGGGTGGAAGTTGGATCCCTTTTAAAAGGATTTTTTTGCAGATACTCCAGCCTGCAGGGATCGCTTTGTAGGAGACCATAGTGGGAGCAGTATTCCAGATGTTGAGTACCAATGTCTTCCAAAGAGTGATCATTACTGATTTATCTCTGGGACTTGAAGGATCTCTGAAATCTTTCATGATCGTGGAATGTGCATTTCATATGACAGGTTGTTTGATAGCAGGATACCCAGTCTTTCACAGCACTTTTATTTCGATTGCTGCTGTACATCTGATTGTAGACTGAGTGTACTTTCAGTTGTCATTTTTTCCGTATGCAATGTGTTCAAACTTTTTCCATTGAGCTCCATATTGTTGATGGATGTCCAGTCATAGACAACGTCTAGATTCATCTTGAAGAGACTCACATCTGCAGCGCAAGATATTGCCTTCATAAGTCTTGTGTCGTCAGCAAAAGATGAGAGGATGGAATGTTTAATCTTTTCGTTTATGTCACTAATCATTACAGAAACAAGAGGGGGCCCAGAACTGAGCCTGTGGAACTCCGCTTAACTTTCGCTTCATCTGATAGGAACGTGTTTATGGAAACTTTTTGGATCTCTCAGTAAGGAAGGATGTACCAGTTCAATAGTTGTCCTTTGATTCATTGATTTTAGCTTTGTTTAGCAAGATGTGATGTCCACCTTGTCAAAGGCCTTGCTGAAGTCAAGGTAGATTAAACATAACATTTCATTGTTTTTGTAGGTGAGATATCAGTCTTTCTACATGAGCCAATAGTTATCAAGCAAGATGCCCTGGTATGAAACATGTTGTGTTGGATTGTATAGGTTGTTTTCTTCAAGGTGATTTTGCAATCTCTTCTGACTATTTCTCAAATATTTTAGTGTAATTGATGTCAGCGCAACAGTCGATAATTCGATGTGCTCAAGGTGAGGAGTCTTTTGTCTCATTTGAATTCAGAAAACTGTAGTCTGTTTGGGAGTGGTAAATATGAACAGTATTGCCTTTGTAAGATGTTTGCCACTCTTGGAGTCATTGTTAATTGTTGGTGGTTGGATTTTTCAGTGGGCCAACTTTAGGTTTAGTTTTTGTGAATCTTTTTGCATAGGAGTAGAAGTATTTAGGATTGCTTTTGATTGAGTGAGGCATCCAGCTCTGCTTTTATCGCGTTCATTTTTGTGGATTGCGGTAGCATCATTCAATGTCAATTAGTTTCTGATTTGTTTTATTGGTTTTGAAATTCTTTTTGGAGAGTCTTTACGTTTTCTCATAAGAATACGACGATCTCTTGAATCTTTGAAAATTTTTGGAGGTTTTTCTTTTGGCAAATGCTTTTTCACAATCAGAAGACATTTTCAAGGAAGTTGGCATATTGACGATTTGGGTCATATAGATTTGTGTCCAGTTCTTGAGACCAATTAATCTCTGTAATTCTTTGTTAATAATTTCCCTCATTAATCATTTGGAAGTTGTAGAGGTCAAATTTGCTTATTAAGTTACGTTCTTCATTTCCTCGAATTGATTATCAAAATTCAGATGTGTTGTAACATCTACAACAAGATGATTGAATAAATAGTAGGTGAGCAATGTGTAATTAAATACAGTGTCTGTGTTTGTTTGTGAATAGAAAGTCTAAAATATTACCATCACGGTGGGTTGATTGTGTATCAGTTGATTAATGTGCAAGTCTGCTTTAAAAACATTTAAAACGTCCAGAAGCTGTTTATTGCAATTCGTGTTGGGTTGAAGTCTATCATCATTAAGAGGTGTGTGTGGTATGTTAAAATCCCAAGGATGTATGTGTCAGGTGTACAATCCTAATCTATCAATTTTGCTATCATTGCAGAAAGGAGTCTTGTAATTCAGGTGCTTCAGATTGTGGGTCTGGATTGTTTGGGTTGTCTGTAGATAACACAGAGAAGAATATTAAATTTTTTTGATAAAAGCATCAATGCTTCATTTACTCCGTTCGAGAATTCGAAAATGGGCTCGAAGAATGGTGCAATGTCATTACGCACATAAAATGCAACCCTCCGCTTGCTCTGCCATATTTCGATTTTACTCTGTCTCTGTTTTTCTTAAAAAAAGTGTAATTTTCAATCTCAAGTTCTCCTTTTTGTGATTGTCCGTAACCAGGTTTCGGTTTAAGCCTAAAAAACAGTTGTTTTGAGCTGTTTGTAAGATCTTTGAGGTAGGGTACAGATGAAGGTTTTGTTTGTGGCAAAGTCCTTGTATAATTGACAACGAAAACATATTCATGTAGGTTAGAATAGTTTTGGTAGTCGGGTCAGCATCAGTAAGGATATCCCAGTAGATTCCTTGGAAATGTTGGTTCCATTGGGGGTGCTGGGGGGTAGATGATGTAGGGTGTGACGATTGAAGGTTTGTTAGGTTCTTCTGAGTAAAATGAAATTTAAAGGTTTTCTGTTATTTTATTAATTAAAAATTATAATTGGGTTTTATTAGCTTGATCACCATGTCATGTTTGATAAACATTTTTTTCTCATAAAAACAAGAGGCTCAAGATTATCAAAAATTAAGAATTTCTTAAAAACAATAGGGCTGCTCCTAAAAAATAGCTTGGTTCCTGTCACCCAGCCAACCCTATTATTTCTCAAAAACAGGAATCAGAGGGTTATAGAAAGCCAAACTAGGTGCTGCTTGAACTTCATCATCACTCTGCAGTTTACAAATTCTGAGTAACCAGCGTTACTCGAGTGGACTTTTATATAAATTCAGCCCAAAATCTCGTTTATGCCAATTTTTCTCCCAATTTTAATTTTCGGACCAAACAGAACAATTTTGACTAAATAAACCCGGGATGCTATTTTCAAAGAAGAATTTTAAAAACAATATTGTGGATGCAGATGCCGAGTTATTCGAACAGTAATAATTTTTATCTCAACCGTAAAACTGACCATCTTTTTCAAAGTCAGGGTGACAGGAACCAAGTTATTCTTAACAAACAACCTAATTGTTCTTTTATGATAACATCATATAATTGATTTATTTGTTTTTTTAAAACAAAGCTAGCTGTTAGGGGTCTTCGACAAAAAACTTTCGAATTTTTTATCGGCATTGGGCCGATAAGGGGGTGGGGGGGGTCCAACTACATACCGATAAAAAAACAAAGTATTGGGACGAAAATCTTTTCAGCCAATTTCTTTCTGATTTTGTCCACAAACTCCACTGAAAGCATTTTCACTTTCACCTTCGCGCACAAATTCACAACTTGAAAAGTACAGTTTTGAATTAGTTGTGATAAAAAAACTCTTTTTTCATTGCCAGCGTGCTGCCATTTCTTTCGAAATGTTGCGACTTCATCGCGTCTTTTTAACTTTCGTTTTGATTAAGAGCAAGAGGGGAGGGGGTCTGAAGCTTATCGGCCCAATGCCGATAAAAAATTTGATAGTTTTTTGTCAAAGACCCCTTACCTACCTTGAAGTCAGGTAACTTGCATCGGTGGACCAGACGTCTGCGCTCGATAGGATCGATCATCGGAACGGCTCGATGACGGATCGATATGTGATCGATGGATTACTTAACGATCCGGATGGGAGATCGATAGAGGATCGATACTCAAGATTTTTTTAAGCTTATGATTAGTTATTGATTATTTATCGATCTATCATCGATCTTTTATCGATCTCGATTTACGATCAATAACAAATTGATTAACGATCGATGACGAATTGATTAACGATCGATGACGAATTGATTAACGATTGATGACGAATCGATTAACGATTGATGACGAATCGATTAACGATCGATGACGAATCGATTAACGATCGATGACGAATCGATTAACGATCGATGACGAATCGATTAACGATCGATGACGAATCGATTAACGATTGATGGCGAATCGATTAACGATCGATGACGAATCGATTAACGATCGATGACGAATCGATAAACTCAATTGAAATACTAGCTCGATAATGGATCAACGAAGGATCGATACTCAAGACTTTTTAATGGCTGAATCTTCCATCGATCTCCCATCTGGATCGTTAAGTAATCCATCAATCACATATCGATCCGTCATCGAGCCGTTCCGATGATCAATCCTATCGAGTGCCGACGTCTGGAGTGGAGGCTAACTTGCATACCCCTCAAATGACTGACCAATCAAAGCAGCAAAATTTCAGAACAAATGAAATACGCAGCTCCGCTTGCAGCTCTACTCTACCATTTTATTTTGATTTAACTTTGTATTTTACGACCCTCGACATGGCCCGAGAATTCTCGGGCCTCTTTGGGCCATGTTCGGGCTGAGAGACCCTATCAATTCTTTTGGCCCGAACATGACCCGAGTCATTCGGGCCATGTTCGGGCCATGTTAAATGTTAAATTGATTTAGCATGTCCAGTCAAACAAAATATTACAAAATAAGATTTGTCTTGTCTTGTTTATATCGCTCAAAAAAACTTTACGAGCTTCCCGTGGACACGCTTCAGTTTAAAACCAGGACCAGTTTACTAGCAAATATTTCCACCCTAAGCTAAGTATATTTATATATAACTATGTTTTCATACCAAATAAGACATTTAATATTTATATGAATTTACAACATTCATATATTTAATATAATTAAGAGAAACCAAGTTTTTCTCAAAGAAAATGTTTAAAAAATTCAGTCCTGAAATTACACGCCTGTTTAAATCATGTTTTAAAAAATTGGCCCGCGTGTGGCCCGAACACGGCCCGAATTCTCGGGCCAGCTCGGGCCATACTCGGGCTTTACGCGAATTCCAATAAAAGTTTTGGCCCGAGAATTCCCGGGCCATGTCAAGGGTCGTTGTATTTTAATGACCAGACAGGTCATTCATTAGAGGGGTATGCAAGTTAGCCTCCACTGATGCAAGTTACCAGACTTCACGGTATAGTACAGTCAGGCACATCCTGGCAAATGAACAGGGTATTTTCACTTGCGACCATTGGCAAATGAACGGGGTCGAAAACGAAAGTGACGTAATAGCGCCGAATACCCAGTTTAATTGAACCGGGTTGGAAATATTTTGCTTCATTTCAAAGAACTGCATAGATGAAATTTTTTTTCCATGGGTCAATTTGGTCTTCGAAGATTGAAGAAACTTTTAACGAAAAAATAAAGTTCCCAGTTTTCTTCCTTTTTTCCCTTTTTCAGTTTGAAGTTCATTTTTATTCATTTTCACGCTTTTAGCCTGAGACATCCTATCTCATTTACACTGGGTGACGAATACCCCATGCAAATGCTCACCCCGTTCATTTGCCAGGATGTGCCTGACTGTAGTAGGTGCAATATAATTTATCCTGTTTTACTGGCTGGAATAATTTGCTATTCAACAGACTGGTGCTTTCTCCCAAACGACTATGCTGAGCAGCCTTTGAAGTATAATATATATATAATATATATCGTCTCTCTAAGAGGAAAAAGAATTCGGCCATTCTTTGTTGTTTGTAGATCTGACAGGAGAAAACATTTTATTTTCATACTATATATATATGTGCCCCCCCCCCAAAAAAAAAAGTCGATCAAATCTAAAATTTCTCTCAAATCTAGAGAGAAAAAGAGGTTTTATAAAAATTGGTACAGTGGTAATAGGGGGAAAAACTATGAACATATTTTTGTTGTCCCTTGAATTTTACGACCAAATACATGTAAAATTTATGATTTTTATAAAATATTTCAAGATTACATCGATGATGCAAACGACTTTCAAGTGAAATGAAAACTTCAACACTTATACCTGACTTCTATGAATTCGCAACGAAACTCTTCTGGAAACAAGCATTTGAAATCTTTTCATCCTGATCCCAAATTGTAAATCCCAACTGAAAAAGATATCAACAATCGTCGATGATTTGTTTTGATTCTATCGACGACCATGTGGATGCCATGTGGATTTGAAAAACATTTCTTATGGTTTTACATAGCTTTTTTGGTCTTGTTCGGTAAAATAAATCTACAGCTTACCTAAACATGGTATCATTTTTTAAGTATCAATCCACTTTTTATAATATATCTCTGAAAAAGACTGATAAAAATAGCGCTTGGTGTTACGGCGAGGATAATTTTATGAAAGTAAACAACAAAATAGAAAGTCCCGTGATTCTAGCCCATTTTTTTTGAGTCTTTGGCCATTATAGCGCAACGCAAAAGATTTTTGGTAATAGATATATTGACTGTTTATTTTATTTTAAAGGGTAAAGTTAGGTGTTGTAGCACTTTGTCTCACACTTTGGTATCATACAGTACAAGAGTAAAGACCAACAAAGGAGTAATGATTTTATAGATTTGTCAAAAGCTGTATTATTTGATGTACGATCGAGCAGAGAGCAGAAGGAAGGCAGGAGAGTGGGGGTGTACTATCTGGCGGTATTCGGGATAAGGCCTAATTTAGTACCGGGAAGCGGTAAAAACAATAAAAAGTGTTCGGGAAACGGTATTTTGCAAGAGCCACATCCGTCCGGGATGAGGTAATTCTCATAAAAATAACGATATTTTTGTAAAAGCCATACGTCCAGTCCAGACGTCCGCGCTCGATAGGATCGATCATCGGAACGGCTCGATATCAGATTGGTATGTGATCGATGGATTACTTAACAGTGCGTCTCAAACCGCGATATTTCGAGAGCACGGAAGCGCGTCAAAACACCAGCTTTTTTAGAGTTTTGTCTCGTTTACCCAAACGCTGCAAACCTGCGTAGGCTTTGGGCTCAAGACTAGAACCCCCAATACGAGACATTGGCCTGACCAAAAAAAATCATCATCATCAATTTTGTTAATTGTCAGAGTCGTTTACTCACTGGAAATACGCAACTTTCTGAAGTTTCGTTTTTTTTCGGTTGTGCTTCATTTTAAAAATAACGAAGATGAAAAGTTACCATCAATCCCGCGAGTAAAAGAAAGTACTCCGACTAGTCTACGAAAAGTGCACTCGCGCGGCGAATAGAATATCTCGCAAATTAATATATGCATAAAAACTGACGAAATCCTTTCTTTTTTATGCTAGGTGACGTCACCATCGATCCTGACTCGACAATGGAGAACCAAATTTGGCAATGTATAATTATTACGAGCGGCCGAGAAAGTTTGTGTGACGCAAAAATTGCGCGATAAACGAAGCCCTAGAAGAACGCCCACTGAAAATTGAAACCAGGAATTTATTGAATATTTCACTAATGAAGTATCAAACTTTTTGTTTTTGTAATTATTAAAATTCTTAATTTTTAAATACTATTTTTTGAATGTCAAAGACAATTAAAGTGAATTTTAAGCTGATTGGGTGGATATTGGGCGGACGGCGTTTTGCACGTGCCGAGATTGGAAATTAAATGAGAGTAAAAGACGGGGGCGTCTTAGTATGTAATATTAATTCATTATTCTTTTATTTTTATTTTTCGCGAATGAAAAATGAATTTTTGATTTTTGAATTAAGGAAATATAGTATAATATATTGTATTTGATTGTCAATGCCAAAAGATACTTACGAATAATCTACTGTGTTGCTTCGCTATTTACCCCCGGATTGTTTTAGTAGGCACTTCGGTCACGTAAATAAAAACACGTGTATATGTTGAAGCCGACTGTGGACTGACCGCAATTGCAATTACATAAATTATTGTGGAAGGGAACGCTTGAGACGAATGTTTGGGAAATCAAAAAGACAACTTTTGTGAGAATGTTGAGTTTTGTTTATGTGGCTGTTTGTGTCGCACTGCTTAACGATCCGGATAGGAAATCGATCGAGGATCGATACTCAAGATTTCTTTAAGCTTATGATTACATTTTATCGATTATTTATCGATCTATCATCGATCTTTTATCAATCTTATCGACCCTATCGACTCATACTCGATTTACGATCGATAACAAATCGATTAACGATCGATGACGAATCGATTATCGATCGATGACGAATCGATTAACGATCGATGACGAATCGATTAACGATCGATGACGTGACGAATCTGTATACTCAAGGAACGGTATTGTAAAACTCCTCAACAATCTTGGCCCAACAAAAGCAAGCGGACCAGACAATGTTGCATCACGACTACTAAAAGAATGCTCGGAACAAGTTGCAGATGCTTACGTTCTGCTGTTTAATGCATCATCAGTGTAGCTGGAACCTCGATATTCCAGGATTAGAAAAAGATATACCTGTTATCTTTTTTCTTTAAAGAATCAACAAGCCATCAACATCCATAAATTCCACACATTTCCTCAGAAACTTTTAAAATCATCTGCCATTATGACTTTCTTGAAGCCGTTCCGAAATGAACCAATCGGGTTATGTACCGGAATTCCTATGGGAGTTCTTTTCCGAAATTTGTAAAATAGCTAAGTCGGCAAAGAAAATGTTCCCGGGGGTTTGAGGAAAAACAGAACTGCTATCATTTGTTTTTTATTTAACCAGATATTTAAATTTGGGCTCAAAAATACTTAAAAAAATAAGTTAATAATATTCAATATACTATTTGTGTCTCTTAGAAAATAAACACTTACAGAACGACATCGTTTATCATTGGATAACCCCGTATTTGGACCATTCTATTGTGGGCACAAAATGGGGCGGAAACTAAGTAGCACCCTCAGTGCAAGATTGCCGTCTCATCTTTGTTCGCCCGCGCGAGAATGCGAGCTAATCATTTTTTTCTCGCGCGCTCGAGGGGAAAAGGAAAGTGATCGATATTCTTTGAAGGAAAAACGTCAGAAACAA